>NC_142811.1:17355081-17655551 GCF_049724085.1 Artemia sp. Qi Xiang Cuo
AGCTTCATCAATTCAATTGGTGGACGGATTCCACCAGTTATTTTCTCACGAAAAACATTGAAGCCTGATATGGTATGGAGAGGTCCTCCTGGCTCCCTTGGTCTCCCACACCCATCGGGTTGGGTGAACGTCGAGACTTTTTTGTTGCTCTATATAATACTTTTGCAAGTACTGCCGCTGATCTCCTTTTGCTTGGTAATCACAAAAGTCACCTTGATTAAAGATGTATTTCTTTTTGCAAGGAAAGCGGTATTTTTCTTCTAACTTTCACACTACATTCTTCCCACTGACTCCAAGCCTTAAATATTGGTGTTCTTGGTCCTTTCAAGAGCGGTCTCAAGCTAGAGTTAAATTCATGGCTCAAGTTAAACCTTGGACAAAGGGTGTCTATTCACCAGGTAGCTGAGATTTGTCTTACGATTTACCTAGGCAAGTTTTCACCTGCCAATATCACTTCCTCTTTCAAAAAGGTTGGAAACTGGCCAGTGAGGTGGATTTGCTCCCATCCAAAGTGACGGACTGATTATTCAATGTCAAGTAAGTTCAAATCAGGCAAATGCAGCACCCCTGGAACTTGACGGAATTTGCTAGTCTCGAACCAATGATGATATTTCTACTCCTGGACGATCAACTGAACCTAGTCCTGCTCCGAGGGCATCAACCACCAGCCTGTAAGGTCAGTTTGCAAGAACAACCCAAGAAATGACGAGTCCTTTCCCACTTATGGTAAATTTTCACGCAAGCTCTCGTAAGCACCGCAAAACAGGCAGATCCAGGATATTCACTGACACTCCAGAAAAAAAGAAATTGATGCAAAACAGCGTGGAAAGGGAGAGAAAACAGTCTAAGGAGACGCCCGTGGCAGATCTCAAGCTGGATGATTCATCTGATGAATCATTACATCTTGGTGAAAAAACAATAATGATAACATGCCGTTAATTCCTATCTTCCTTGTCAGTAGGAGATTGCGTTCATGTCAAGTTCCAGCTAAAGAAGTCAACCCACTGCTATGTTGGCCTAGTGCAGGAGACTACAGAGGATGAAGCTACAATTAGTCTCATCCGCAAGAAAAGTGAAATGTTTATCTTCCCCGAGGCAGAAGATGTTGCAAGTGTGGATTTCTCTGACATTCTCCAAAGTCTACTAAAACCTTTTTTTGTGGAGGAACCAGTAGAGTGCCTCAAATATTTCACTTGAAATTTGATTTTTCAGTACACAATATGTATTAATCAAGCAAGCTTATAATTTTTTTATAATTTTGTACAAGTGTATTTGAAGTAAAAAAAAACAAAAAACTATTTTATGAACGAATTTACTGTTTTTACAGGTCCGCTGATAGATTTTGGCAATTTTTTCAGCTTGTCCGATTCAAGCCCCAGCGTGTTTGAAGCAACGCCATTAAGTGGGGTTGGTTCGGACACTTTAACCAAAATTTTAAATGTAGATTTTGATAGAATTTGAAGAACAGAAAATATGAAAAAAAAAAATCTCAAGTATTCCTTATTCTGAGAGGTATATAGAGAACATCACATTTCAGTTTTCGATTCGATTTCGATTCATTCTGCTCAAAAATGAGCAGAAGTAAAGTCAAATAAACTTCAAAGTAAAATTATGGAGTCTAATAGAAAAAAAACAAAAAGACATAAAATATTTTTATCTATGAAAAAGACTATGTCAATGAAAAACGAACAGAAATTAATTCAAAAAACTGTTTCGACAAAACAAGCTTGTCAAAAAATAGTAAAGAGCTCCATTAAGCCAAAAATGAGTAGAAATAAATTCAAACAACTTTCCAAGCGTAAAACTGCCACAAATCATCGTCAATAAATGAATTAAACCCAAAAACGGACAGAAAATAATTCAAAAAACTGTTTCCACAAAACAAAGGGGCTTGTCAGCCCCACTCCTTTTAATTTTTGCTCGTCTTGAGTTTGATTAGGTTATGTATTGTAATTTCTGTTCGTTTTGGGTTTCACTGATTCATTAATGGTGATTTGTGGTAGTTTTACACTTGGAAGACAATTAAAATTGATTTGTAGGATTTGACAATGCTTTTATCCACAAAATCGTAAACAATATGAATGAGTCGGTTGCCAAATCCATTTTTGCTTTCAAAGGAAAGCTAAACCTTCTTGTGGCATATGTTTTTAGCTTAACTTTGATGACTGTTCGCCTATATTTTTTTTTCTTTGCTTTTTAATTTGGCGCCCGCTACTGTGAAAACTGCAAAGTTCATGTTGAAGTCTTTTCAACAAAAATGGATTGGTGTTTTTTTTTTAAGTTTTTAAGATACTTATGGTGTGTAAATACCTTTTTCCCTTTTTCTTAGTACTTCTTATCGAAACAAAAAAAAAGAATCAAACAAAATTTTCAAATTCAGAAATTTTATTTTCCATGGAGGTTATTTTCCGAGGGGTATTTTCCATGGGGGAATTTTCCACGGTTTTTTTTCCGGGGGGGGGGGGGTATTTTCCGGTTGGGAGTAATTTCCACGGGGTTATTTTCCGTGGGGAGTATTTTTCGCAGGGATATTTTCCGGGGGGGGGGGGGTAAAACCAAATACAAATATATCTTATATACAGCATTAATTTTCAGAACATAATTCCCAGCCTTTTATATATTTATTAATTCCAGTGGCCGCTGGAGGCGCTCTAATCAGCTAATTTAATTTTAGCATTACGACAAGGAAGTTTCCACTCACTTCTTTATCTATGGGAATTACCCTT
The DNA here is from genome assembly GCF_049724085.1 of Artemia sp. Qi Xiang Cuo. NCBI lineage: Eukaryota > Metazoa > Arthropoda > Branchiopoda > Anostraca > Artemiidae > Artemia > Artemia sp. Qi Xiang Cuo. Next base: position 17,357,808 of record NC_142811.1, read on the forward strand.
ATCAGTCATTTATCCTGGTCAAGTAGCATAATTACTTACTATTCTACGCAACCAATCAAAAGAAAAACAGATTTTTGAAATACCCTTGCAAGGTCTTTTTGAGGTTATTGTCCTCTCGGAACTTGTTTCTTTTGTCCGACATTCTTCGTAGGCATAATGGATCAATATTCCTGTCCTTCGTTTTTGGCGTGCTATGCTAGTGTTACAAACATTTTGTGTAAACACTGATGATACGGCGAAGGTTATCAGAAATACCTGAGAACTAGCAGCAACGCCTCTTTCCATTATGAAATAATTGATGACGTACTCCATTTGATTAAGTTGTATTAATGATATCCTCATTAAGTTCTTTTCCTTCGGCGATCATTCTGAGATAATTTCATAGCGCTAACGACGATTTTGTTTAAATTTTGGCAGCGGGAATTCCCCTTAGGCATGTCATCTCCAGAAATCCAAACAAATTAGATTAGAAGTAGAGAGACACAAATAAATAAATTAGAAATGTTAGAAATAAATCTATAATAGTTTACACCGTTTAATTATGCTTAAATTATTTAAATATAATTGCTTGATTTAAATTTGACATTCAACTAACTTTATTATTTTTGGATACTTATTATTATTCAATTTATGGTCAAAGTTGTTCTTTTTTGCCGTTTTTTTGTGTTCTAACAGTGTACCAAAAGTACGCATTTTTGAGTTTGAAAATAGGTTACTAGTGTTTTATTCAGTACATACTTGAGAAGTGAAGTTTGGTTAATCAGAATGAAATACGAATCGTATACCAAAATATGATCAAAATGTAAGACTTTAGTAACAAATCTATGGAAACTGCAACACAGAAATATGGTAGGGGGGCCACACAGAACGCATTTTATTTAATAACTAACCTAACCAGACCAAAATACAATCTCTATATATTAAATATCTAATAAAAATATACCTAAAACGTATATTTCAACTGAGCCCAAGCTAACTTTCTTCAAATAATGACAGGTATAAACTGGTTATTGTCTGGTCTGCAGATCCAAATTCTCGAGTGTGTACTGAATAATACACAAGCACCAGAAATAGTCCCTTGTACACAGTGAACAAATTGAGAATTGAGAACAGGCACATTTTATTGTTAAATTACGTTTTTATGTATACAGCCTGCCTACCACCCTTTTAACAGCGCAGGCAGAGAAAATGGTTTTATATGGACGGTAAGTCTGGTAAGGCATGTACCCAGGATTTGTTTCCACAATAATGATGTTTGGGGGAGGGAAGCACACCCTGGAAAATGTAACAAAAAGTTAATGAAACAGAAAAATGAGAAATCATTGGAAAATCGCTAAAAGATTGCGATTTTCGGGAGGGTTCGGAGGGTGGCTCCGAATAGCACCTTGTTTACGTACGCACCTGCATTATATATTCTCTTTTGTTGACTGAAAACATTATATATTCTTTTTATTACTATATGAATCACCTTGGCTATCCGCCTATCCCGTAAATGTTTAAGGTTGGCATGTATTCTTAACTAACGGAGTGGAGGGGAATAAAGGAATGAAAGAGACGCTTTTGAACAGAAAAGTATCACAACCTTTAAAATTTTAGGATGTTTAGGAATTTTTATATGTTTGTCTTCAAGGGGGCAAATGCCAAATGGGACGTCTCCTTTTCTCTCTGGGGGTAATGACGTAATTCACTAGACAATTTTAGCATTTGATGCGAATGATACATCTACCAAAAAAGACAGCATACTAATAATGAATTCAATTTCTTTTTTTTTCACGTTTTTCCTTTTTTTCTTTTTCTTTTTTTCTTTCTTTGTTTTTCCTTTTTCCTTTTTTGGTTAGGTCTCTATTTGGGTTTGACATTAATAAATCGAACATTATTTCTTTTTTTTATGATTGTTTTTCAATACTGTGAAAAGTTTGATCAAAGTAAGCCATTTCGCTGGAACTACTAAACGGATTGGATTTTTTAAACTAAACAGATCTTTGTTATTACATTTATTTATTTTTTCCCTGAATGAAACATAGTTAAGTATTTTGCAATAGCAATTTGTGTGTTTTTGCCTTCTAAATTTAAATTTTTAATTCCAAGTCTAAGCTATTAATGAAATGTAGGGTTTTCGTTGAATTTTTGATCACTCAACAAAGTTCTTTTGCTTCACCATTATTATCTCTAAACTTTTGAATATTTAACAAAAGTTACTCTACTCTTAAGCAAGGTTGTCCAATTGGTAAGCACATGAGGGGGGGGGGGGGCTGACATAAAAATGCAAAACACAAAACAGTATAACAAATGATAAAACATTTTATATTAGGAAGAGAGACGCACGCACTTTTTTATAAAAAAAAAAATACTTTTCTTCAGCTTTGTTCCCTAATGAAGAATTTATTACAGTTGTCCTTAGGTTTGCTAGATCAGGTCGAAAGAAAATAAATTATTATGGACTACACTAAAAATGAAAAATTGAGGAGGCATTTTCAATATTCCATCTGCCCCTCCTCTAGAACAGTGACTTGTCTTGAACTTTGAAAATTGACAATGCTACTTGTATATAATCTTCGGGTAGGCAAATGCTGACATACCCGAATAAAATAGGATTTCCTGGGGGGAAGGGGGTCTCGAGGCCACATATAAAAAACCTGCTCAAATCCAGAAAAATAGCCTTAAAGAAATAGAGAGCAAAATATGGTACTTGTCTGTTATATAATACACACTCGAGATGTGAAGTTTTGTGAATACTAATGAAATGAAACAAAATATGATGAAAATACAATACTTTAGTAACAAAATTATGAAAACTACCACCGTCCAGAGTGCACTATATTAAATATGTAACCTAACCTATCCTAACCAAAATACCAACTAAATATTTAATTAAACTATAGCTGTAATGTAGTGTCCCAACGAGCCAAAGGTAATTGTCTGGTATAGACAGCGTGAAAACCAGGTATTGTCTCATCTTCGCGATACAAGTTCTCGAGTGTGTATTACATAATAGACAAGTACCCAAAATATAATTGCTCAGTAAGACAGAAAATATATCCAAAAAACAAACAAAAAAAAAGGGCCTTAGTTACCGTTTTCCAAAAAACTGATCATTTTTAGCGTAGTCTAAACGAAATCTCAATTAAGAAATTTCTTATTGTTAATGAGGTATCTATGGATTCAATGTGCTATCACCCAAAACACGTTTAAAATCAGTGTGCTGGTCAAAAACCTTTCAGAATCTTGTTCATAGATCTTGGCAAATACGTAGGGCTTGATATTGGTTTTGATGACCATGAGGAGGGATTTTAAAACAAAAAACAATGATTTTCTTACAAAATGTTTAATATTTAAAAAGATGACCCCAAAAAAGTTTGAAAAATGCACTATCGCCCAATAAGGGGATGGAGATAGACCATGGAGATGGACAAAGAATAGAGGTCAGAGTCTCGCCAGTTGATGTCATTTGTTCCATTCTTCTGTAACATTTTCACATTAAAAACTAACTAAAATAGGCTATCATATCCGTACTTTAAAATCAAGTATCCTATAGGAGTCAGTGTTAATTGTATCCAGGTCTGAAACCCTAATTTTTAAATATGAGCCCCCAAACCGTGGGGGGGGGGGGGTAATCCCCACCTATACTGTGGGTCTAGCCTTTGATTTTGGTAAATACCTTTTTTGTATAATTTCATTTAAAAAAAAATATTGAAAAAAAACCTGCTCTGAAAAGTAACTTGTTATGAATAAACCAATTGTTAAAATATTAGACCAACTAGAACATCTTCATCAAGTCTTGCAGACTGCGTCCATGCGAAGGTTAGGTTGTGTTTGTAACAAAAATATGCAAATTCACTTGGCTGTAGCCAGGATTTTTGTTCCAGGGAGGGCATTTCTCAGCATGGGGTATAAAAAACTTTAAAAACGCATCGAAAATTTCTTTATATGTATTTTGTTACGTTTTTAAGAGTCGGACAAAAACCTAGGGGGGGGTTCAAAACCCCTAAACAAAATATATTTTCTTACTGAAAGTAAGGAGCAAAATTAAAACTTCAAACCAACAGAAATTATTCTGAGGGAGGCTGCCCGCTATTAAATACCCATCTCTTCAAGCTGAAGTTTTTCTTTTTAAGTACTTTTAAGAAAGGTTCTGATTCTAATTACGCGACCCTTGTGTGTCAGGAATCGGGACAATAGGGACTCCTGGGAATCGGGGAATTGGGACATCGAGGACGGGGAATCGGGGACGGAGAATGGGGAAAACAATTGATAATCGGGGAATTGGGACAAAAAGTCGAAAAAATGCAATCGTTACTTCAAAAAAAAAAAAATCCCAGGAATAACTTCCAGAAAAGGAAGATAACTACGGAAATGACTATGAAACAAGTTTATTGGAAATCAAGAATACCCCTTTGTATTATGTTCGTATTAATAATAACATTTTTTTAACAAGGGATGATTTTTAGGTGTTTAAGACAAGGGAAAAAATATTATGTAAAAAATACTTAATTTTCTAATTAAATCTACAAGTGATAAAAAGAGGTTGACAAACCCAAAAACCTTCAAGTAACAAAAAGAGTTCACCAGCCAAAAAACCTCTTTGAGCATGATCTTGAGGACCAACTGAGGTGATGAGAAACAAAACAAACCAATAAATATAAATTTGACAAAGTTGCGTGATTTAAGGAACACAGTTTCTTGATTTCTTATCCCCCTCCCTAGCAATCAACCTCATGATTTCCAGCGATTGTTGTATATTTCACTTGTTGTTTATTTGAAGAGTGCCCCCTCCTCCCAGTTCCTGAAATAAATTGCTATGTTCTCGCCTGCATACACTCTCTTGGTTATGTAGCGAATATTTCGTTATGGCTCAGAAATTTTTGGAGAAATAGCGTAAATTAAGAATGGCTGTAGTAAAACCTCTTTCCGTTTCACGTAAGCTTGAATTCATTCTCATCCACTTATGACCATTAGCGGTTGTTCTTCTGTAGTTCCGCTAAAATTAAAGCTTCAGCAGTTGCAATCAAGCGGGTAGACGCAACCGTGACGTAAGTGACCCCAACCTTGCTGTTAATGACTTTCACTAGATAGCCTACCTTTTATGTCTCCCTATGTCAGTTAGTTGAGTTCAGTTTGACCAGGCCAGTACACAACTAATTATGAAGCTGTACCTACAGTGTCTGTTAGTTACATTGACAGTGGTTACATCTGAAGAAAATCTTAGCTCATCAAAAAAGGATAAAAGACAATATCAACAGGTATTTTTACGAAAAAATGAGTTTCGATCTCAAACCTTATCCATCTTTTAATGATTATTACCGAATTAAGGAGGGGATACAAACCTCCTCCCTCCACTGCCGTAAAAGAGAGCAAGGAGTCAATAGGCGCAATTACAGTTTTAGAAGCTGATACATCAAAGGGGTAATTTTTCTGATTAGTCACTAATGAGATAGCTAAGAAACACACATATCTTTAAAATCCGAATTTCATTTTGAATCCAAAAATTGCATTCATTTGTGTCGGAAATGAACTTTACAGCCTCACCCCCTAATTTATATATATCCTGAGTTGTGTATGCCCACTGAATTTTCCATAAGTCACTCTTTCCTACAATTTTATTTAACAAATTTTTCAAAATATTAAAACATTATTGTATATATATACAATTCAGGGTATATTTTTACACATTAGGGGGAGTGGGGGTGAAGTTTTTCTCGACGCAAATGAATGTTATATTGGGATTGAAACATATTCTGATTCTATAGGTACGTCTTCTTAACTGTCTCTTTAGTTGAGTTAATTGGAAAATTTACCATCAAAGGGAAGGGGCTATAGGTATGCAGTATAGATATATGCCTAGAGAAGGACCTGTAGAGAAGGAAACATGTTAAAAAAATAATTCATACTTCATAATATGCAGAATAACTGTAGCTAACACATTTTACATTCATCCCCGCTATACCTTACCCCCCCCCACCGAATGTGCAAATATATAGCCCAAATTATATATTTCCGTATATTCTCAAAGCCCTCTTGTTTCAACCCCCGTACCTGTAAATTGAATAACTGTGACGAAAAAAAAAACGGAAAAACAAGTGACGGATGGCAGAATTTGTTCGAAGTATATAATTTGGGCTATATATTTGCGCATTAGGGGGCTGGGGGTAAAAAAATACAGCGAGACTGCATGCAAAATGTGTTTGCTAAAATTATTCTGCGCATTATGAAGTATGAATTGATCCATACAGGAAACTTGGAACATGTTTCCTTCTCTACAAGTTCTTCTCTAGGCTTGTACCGGGGGAATAATTTTTATCAGCAGTTTAGTGAATACCAAGTCATATTCCGTCAGTGCTGCCGACAGTCGAAAAGCGGTGTGATTTGTAATGAGGGGAGGGGAAATCGAGCATAATCCAAGACTTGTATATTTTAAGAGATGACAAATTAAAGAGCATCGTACGGCAAAAGCTTTAATCAAATTTTCATTGTTTTTCAATTCATACTTCTATATTGTACTGTTAACGGTCCAAATGATTAGAAGCTGACTAAAAACAATCTTTGGGATTTCTTTCAGGAGGAGGGGGGATTGACAAACCAAAAAAGAACTGCAACATCTCTTTCAAATAATACTAATTTTGAAAGTTCAAATGTTCCCTGCAGTGTGTTTGGGTCTTGGATTATCCTACGGTAGTGAAAAGGTAAAAAGCCCGCATTCCGCCTCAGTGATTCCACTGTCACGAGGAGCAGTGGGGGTTTCTAACTTCCTTCCCTTTTTAATGATTCCGCGGATTCCACATCTTCTTCTGCAAACATGCCGCTGATTATAAAATTTAAAGATTTTGCAAAACGCTTAATCATTAGTGCGGTAAATATATGCAGAGTCACACTTTTTATTGAACCTGCAAATCATGGTTTAAGCTTTGTCTACTGTGGCTTGTGTAGACGTCATGCCTGAGTAGCACATGGTCGAGATTGAAATTCATTTATCTTTTGTACAGGGCCACTCTAGTATAATCATTTACAAGGAGAACTTTTTTTGCAGTCTATCAATTTTGTCTTTTCAGGGGTTTTAAACTTCTTGTTAATGATTACATGTTGAGAAAACAAGTTCTTATTACAGATCAAGAGCAAAGTCTGGTCACTGTATCATACAAGTACCAGAAGCTCTTTTAGGGGGAGGGGGTGAATTGCTTGTTTGGAGGGAATACAAAGAGCCAATCAGGTGACTTCAAAGAATGGGATTTTTAAAGAGAAGGCTTCATCGCCAAAGAGAACGACATCACTTTATCACTCAGACACATTTTACTCACCTCCATCGAATCCAAACTCGATATTACATTAAATCTATTCATATCATTTTATATTGTAATATAATACAGCTTTTACAGTCTTATGCAAGCTTTTATGATAAAAGTTAAAGTTAGAGATTAAATTAGGTTATAAATCCAAGAAATGGGTTAAAAACCTAACCTGTCACCATCAGACCTTGCATAGAACTGAAAAAGCTGATTGGCAACGCCGACTAAATCCAAGGAGAAAAAAAGTTTTTCGGACGTTCACCAACTTCGGACATTCAGGGTAACATATGTATACAAATATACAATTGTGAGTTACCTTTTAAGAACAACAATACTACTTCTGCAGCCTACAAATAATTTGTGTTTATTTTTGAAAATAAACCGTTAATTATAATAAAATTTGCGAATTAGCTTGATTGACTATAGTAATTTACTAGCAGCACTTTGAATATTCAGGTTATTAAAAATCAGTCATTATCCTTTTATTACGAAACCATTTTTCTCAAAAAGTTTCTTTCCTCAAATTTTGAAATAAATTTCTCAAAAAGGTTATTAAAAAGTTTAGTATATGTAAAGTAATAATTTGAAATGAGTGTAATAATGCTTCTCATGAGAATAATGATAGCTATAAAAGTTGAAAAAAGGCTATTAAGTCCTAATTTTAGTTAAAATTTACTTTGGATTTACAGCTGTCCTAAAGAAGACTCATAATTATGGAGGATAATTAAAATTCTAAATTAGTATTTGAAAGGATTATCTCTATAATTATTTTCAAATTAATGTTGTCTTTTTTGTGTATAAATTGAGCTAAGCTGAAGTTCCGCCAGGGAGATTTCTTAAACAACCTTTTTAAGTTATTTCGCTCATATTTTTCATTTCATAGTAAATAATAAATTAATGCACAAAATGAATAATCCATCTTTGTATAAATATGTTATACATCTTTGTATCCATCTTTGCATAAATATGTAGGCCTACGTAAAAATATATTCTATTGCGTCATGTTTGTATGTTCGGACTCCAAAACTTGAACATAATTTGGCTGCATCTATTAATTCAAGATATTCAGCGTATATATTGGCTTACAGACAGGGGCCGATATAAAATTCATGTTCGGGTACCGCAACCAAACTTGTGCGCCTCCTTGGCATTTTTACCCCATCGCCCCTTTACGTAGTGCAGCTTTCAACGTAGGGGGGGGGGGGAAAGTGCCCCTGCTTACAGGCAGCATGTAGTTTAGTGAGGTCCTTACACTTTTCTTCCATTACACCAAGAAAGAATCCACCTATAAAAGTAGCACTAGTAAAACTGCTTAAACGAGGTAAAACCGGTTATTTAGTTATACTTCCCTGTTACCACCATTCTGGTTAGTTGTTAGGTGGGTACTTGCCTGCTCGCGTGTGTCAACCTCTATCTGTTCTCCAATCAGGTACATTGAACAGAGTGTTGGACTTTGATATCCTCTATCTTTGGTTGCTATCAAAAATATACAGCTGTAGTAAATAACCTACTAAATAAGGTTAGCTTAGAAATAAAACTTTGTTCCATCTGTTTCAAAAAGCGCAAGATTCAAATATTTCTCTCATTCCTTTTAGGACTTCTTTTACAGGGGCTGGCTACTGAGGTGGGTTGGCAGGGAAATGAGGTAGGGCGGCAAGCACCTCCCAAACTTTGAATAATTCCGTTTTTGTATATTCATTGCGAAAAAGAACTAAATTGCCCCTCTTAGATTTATAAAATACATTCCACCCTCCCCCCTAAAATTTCCTACTTGGTGCCCCTATTCCTTTGTCAAATCTACTTGTTCTTCTAATGATGGGGGTGATTTTGACATTGAAGAAATTTATGATGGAAGTATTTATCTTGTGGTATTATTATTCTTTTGAATTGATCTTAATTGGTGATGCCAATGCAAAGATTCCTTCTCGTGAAATAACAGACTTCCTGTTGTAATTTCCAATTTTTAAATTTGTCTAACGTCAACAATGGAAAGTTTAAAACACTAAAGCTTAGTGTAATCAATTTGAATTATTTAAGGTTTTGAAGATCCTGAATAGTTGTTAGATCTGCATACAAATTTGTATAAGCAGAACGGGCAATTATTTATTATAATATTTATTGATGACTAAAAAAAGAATGATAAAAAATAAACAATTTTATTTCCAAATGTCTTAAAGCATTTTTTGGTACTTATCTGTTAATCGGAACGCACTTAACTAGTAAAGTTAGGTTAATCCTAATGAAATATACCAAAATATATGATGATAATATAATACTTAAGAAACAAAATTATGGAAACTACGACAAAGAATTGTTGAAAGCAGGCCGCGCAGAACGCATTTTATTAAATAGTTGACTTAACCTAACCCCTAACCACCTCTATACATTAAATATTCAATAAAAAAATTATAGGCCTACATACATCGTAGTTTTCTCACTCAAAATAAGCAAATCCTAACCGATCCAGGAAGGGAAACCGCTTTCTGTTAGATCTTACACAACATAATTCTTTAGTGCGTTCGGTTTAACAGACAAGTACCATTTTTTTCTGCTACCCGGGTAAATTTAAACATAGGTTGGTCAGGGCAAAATAAACTCGCTAGTTCTTTCTGATGACCAATCAAATTGGTATTTATGTTCACATTGATACCTCATTTAATAGACCCTCATTTAATACTAATTTAATGCCTCCACCCATACGTAACATTTTATTACTTTTAGAAAGTCGTTCCTTTCAGCAACATAACTTGACGGCGAGTCCTAAACCATAAGCGAAGACTACAAGACTGACGATTTTCAGCACAGGTTTAAATGGCTATTTGAAATAGTGCTTTTGTAGTTGCAGAACTAACACCGCCTTTGCTTTGTTGTTCCTAACCATAATCAGAGGAGTCACGGATGTTCAAGGGGGAGGGGGTGTAACCCCAACATGATTGTCCAGCCAGTTAAAAGTAGATCCACGTAAAACTGTGGACCAAATTGTCGCGATTCCACTTAGAGTTGAGACTCAACTAGTCGACAGAACCATAAGATTGCGTCTACTCAAAGACTAATATAGTAAAACTTTTAGTATAAAAGGGGTTTAAACAAAACATATTCCTAATAAGGGTAAATAGCCGTACAAATTAGCTTAATTAAGAAAAATGCAAATCAAAATTCATAGACAATACACAATACTTATCAGAAATCTAGTTAGAGGGTAGTCTAGTTTAGAATCATAAATATTTGTTATCCAAACTGTTTCTTTTTTCATAAAATGCTCTTTAAGTTGATGGTTACTTATGCTGACTAAAAATAATTGGCAAAACAGTTTTAAACAAGCAGGTTTTTATAGTTTTTTTTTTCAAGAGAGTAAATACTCTTCAATTTACATTAAAATTTTCAAGTTTACCTTCAAATGGGTAACAATTAATGCCGTAAACATAGGGAATTCAGCTTAAAGTTTTTGTTCTAACAAGCCCTAAGATGGGGGTAGTTTAATGAGAAACATTAGAGACTTGTTAGTAGCACTTATTAAAGCTTACTACTTCTGCTGATTCTTTATTCTCTTTCTTTTAGTTTTCATTAGTTTTCTTTTCAGCTTATTTGAGTACCTCTTTTTACACATGCCTGGTAATACGTGCTTCTTTTTGAATCAGCTTTAGTTATTTGGTGGTGGATATCTGGATTCTATATATATATATATATATATATATATATATATATATATATATATATATATATATATATATATGGAGTGTTCAGTGTAAAAGTGAACCATGTCTGCTATTGTCTTAAAAGACATAGTTTGCAACTTTTTCAATACATTTACAACTTGGGATTTTAACTTCGGCTAAAATAAGATTCCTTAAATGAACATAAAAATTTGGATCGAGGAAAATTATTTTTAGCTGTATTTGCTAAATTTTGCTAGCTCAAACTCCCTATAGTTGTTGGTTTTGGACTTGGTTAGATTTAGTACTGAACTCTATATTTCTCTAAAACCAAGGGCCATGCAGAAAGTGAACTCCTGGCTATTCAAGATTTTTTTTTTTCATTCATAAATTAGTAACTACCAAAAAAAAAAAAATAAGGAAAGTGCGAAGCAAGTAAAACATGATTTGTGCCTCAATTTTTGAATTAAATTCTAAAACTAATTTTCAGAATAAATGTTGCGGCTTTTCCTTTGATTTTTTAAAGAGAATTAAACTGGTCTTAGGCTAAATATCTGAATCTTAACTTTCAAGCAGTACAGAAAATATGAAAAAAAATTGAAATTTAATCGAGCAAGGGTCGTGCACAGTTTTGAACCTCAAGTTTCTTAAATAAGATTTCTCCAAGTGGGCCTAGGAATTTTGTCCACAAGTTTTTTTTTTCATTTTTTTGACGGTTCTTTTGACCAATATGTCAAAAGCGGTCTCAGTGTGAGAAGATTGTGGCACAGTGGTCTGTTGCATACCCAAGGCCGTTGGAAATGTATTCCAAAAACTCAAAAGTAATTTCAAACACCTAGCCTAATCCAAAAATATATGCCTTCAATAAAAACCATTCAACTTTGTGCAAAAATATAACCACTTCGCCTAACACACTACTACTAAGAGAGTCTTTTTCATTGCATTTTTTATGAAAGGATAGTGAAAATGTTTATTCAATAGGGATGAGCGAAAGATATAAGAAATACTTCCAAGGAAGTTTTTAATTTTTTGTCTGCTGTTTCTTTTTATTTATTTTAGTCTCAGATGGGATCCCTCAAAAGGCATCCCAGCTGTTTTTATTGCCACTGTGGCATCACTAGACTTTAAATAAAGAATTTTGATAACCGGGTTTTGGTTGTGTTACCTTTGGTTGCCTACCTTATTGCTTTTATTATTAACCTGTAGTTTGTTTCTAACACGACTAATTATTCTAACAGGGTGCACTATTCTACCCTAATGGCAACTGGACAAGAAACTTTGACAATCGACCTTTTACAGCTGAACAAGAGACTGAACCTCCTCCAAACACAATTCCCAATCAGTTAGAAGATCCTCGCTATCACGATGATCACTCAAGATTTAATCCCAAAGAGCCTGTTCTTCCTCAATCTAAATCTATAGGATATGCAAACAAGTTTCAAGGGGAAGGGGAATATCGCATTCCAGAATATTTTAACAATCCAGACGGCCAAGACAGCCACGACGGCCAGACGGCCACTAGCATTATCACTGATGTTCAGGCAAAGGCTCCGATATACCAAATAGAAGATACCCAAGTACCTTACGGTCAGCGCACAATCCCCAGGAAACATCAAAATATACTTCCACAGCAGAGCAGTCATCTTGGAGACGAGAACCAATCCATAGAAGGACATGACTTTAGGCATCCTCACAAAGTAAAAGGTGAACACTCACATGGACTATCAGCGGTTGCGGGTCATAACAGCATAAATCATGAAAATATAAACACAGTAAGTGAAACTGCTGCTTCTGATGGTCAGACTTCTTTCCACGCTGAAGATGTAATTGATAATCCTGAAGGTTTAAAGCCCAGCCAAGAAACATTACAGAATTACCACCAAACCAATACTGAGGAGGGAGAATATTACTCTGAAAATAATGGAAAGGCAGAACAACAACATCGCTTGCATGATACGACAACCGTCAGTCCCAGGTTTCCACCCACTCCGAGATTTTATTCCCCTAAACCCTTTGAAGTATTGAAAAGTAATACTAGAACAACTGAACAACCAAAAGTTTATGCAAGCAAAGATCGAAAAACCTATAAAGAAGTTCTCCACGAGAATAGATTATCTGCCTCTAAAAGACCTGGTTATGGGTACAAAAATCAGAATACAGAGGTGCAGGAGGGAGAAACCGAGGATTTCAGATACCATGGATTTGAAAGCCCTCGTGATTTTGAAAAGGTTCCCTCAGGGGAACAACAACCTGTCAAGTATGAGGATCAGGGATTCTTTGATGGCCTGCAAAGGCCTTTTGAAATCCCAGACACGAATTTCTTCAAGCCTGACGAAAGATTTAGAAGTCCTCAAGAGCCTGGGTATCAGCTATTCAATCCCAATTCTGGTAAAAATCTGTATACAACGGAAAAAAATATTCGAGATGATTTCAGCTTCAATCAAAACAAAGAAGAATACCAGCAAAATTCCGTAAATTATTTTAGTGACAAACCTCAAGGTTATACATATCCAGTCCCCCAAAAAAGTTTAGCTCAGGGGGTCAGTGCAGGAAATGAGAACCAATTAAGTCAAAATTCGGCCGATACAGATTTAGTCTACAACAGATATCAACCTCAGAAATTGCTTCTTGAAACTGAGCCCCCTGTACCTACCTCCCTGGTCTATCCCTCAACTGACACATCGACCATAGGCTATACAAAAGCTGTAATTTCTACCACGCCTTTAGCTTATATTCCCCCGAAAAATAACCTATACCAGCCAATTTCTAGCTACGAAGACCCAACGAATAAGGCTGTTGAAACTACGATACCCATAGTAAATACAGGCAACAAATTGAAACAAATGGAGCAATTAAAACCTACATATGGAATCCAGTACACTACAAATGCACCTCCAAGCTTAACAGAAATTGCGACACATGACAATCTTGTGGATACGTCTTCAAAGCCTGAATTAGTAAACTATCCCAAAAATAAAGATCCTGCTGGTACTAACAAGCCTAACTCACATCAAAACCCCAAATACGTTGCCTACCCTCCAACTACCGACTATAGTACAATTATAACTCCTTCTATACTCAAGACTGACTACCCGACAGCACCGCCTCCCAGACAACATGCCATTTTGCCAATTGGGAACCAAAAGCTTGAACCCGTCACTAATATTCCTAATATAGTAGTGAATAAAGATTTACCAAAGGTCGTCAAGACAAAGCTAGTTTCAGTCCAAAATTCACCACTGTCTTATACTAAAACACAGCCTTTATCTGTACCGAAACTGCAAGCTGGCCCAGTCACTCCTCATCCTTCTTTTGGTCAGCATGCTCATAAATATATAAAACAACAAAAACCTTATACTAATGCTAACTCTGTGCCTTTTAACATTTTATATCCAAAAAAGCAGGTTTCCCAAGCACCACAACAGTCTTATGGTCAGAATGCTCAAGCTTACCAAAGTCCAGCAGTTCATCATCAACAGGCTCCAATTAAGTCAACTCCAACGTATAATCAACCTTCTGCCCCGGCATATGTTCCACGTCCTCAACAGCCAGTGTATCAGGCTCCTTCTGCTCAACCGATAGCTCAAGCTCCTGTAAACCCACAAGTGTATCAAAACCAGCTTCCAGTTCATCAAGCTTACCAACAACTTTCTTTACCACAAGCTCAGCCTCAAATACCCCAACAGCCTCCCTTGTCACAGGTTCAGCCTCAAATACCCCAACAGCCTCCTTTGTCACAAGTTCAGCCTCAAATACCCCAACAGCCTCCCTTGCCCCAAGTTCAGCCACAATTTCAACAGCAGCATTCTTTACCGCAAGCTCACGCACAATTTACGCAGCCGATTTATCGAGGTCCTCAAATAACACCTCAACAATCAGCCACACGCCCCGTTGCTGCTCAGTCGGTTCAACCTAATCAACAATTTGCTGTACAGCAAGGCTATCAGCCCCAAATCGCTAATGTCCCTACTGGATTTAACAATGCTCAGTTTGCTGCACCTGCCGGAATTTCTCAAGGTCAGTTGGCTCAACAGCAGGCTTTACTCTCAGCTCAAGGTATTCCAGGTCAGCAACCACCAGTATTTACTCCACAAGAAATTCCAACAACACCAGCAAATGATTCGCAGTGGGCTTTTGGCACCATTCCTTATGTTGTCGAGAAGCTTGGCCTGAATTCTTTGATTGATTTGGTCATTCTTGCCGAATTGGACGGCGTACTGGAAAAACAAGGTAAGAGTTTTCATCTTTTAAATATTTTTAAGTCTTATCAGGTTTCATATCGCTAAAAGTTGCTACTCCATCAGAAAAAAAAAAAATTGTATGCATAATGAATTAATCTATTAAACCATGTGTTCAGCTGCAACTACATAATCAATTGGTTTCACAAGGAAATAATAACAAAGGCAAATAAAAAAAAAATTGACATTAAAATTAAATAAAAAACAGCTACATAAAATAGTCATTATAATGGTTATGCTCAAGATATCAAAACATTGGCGACCACTTTTATTGTCTGATTTATCCAATAAATACAAAGTTTATATTTGTGTTTATTGTCCTCTGAAAATTTATATAATTACTTATACTGATTTTATTTCTTACAAAACTTAAAACTAAATAATAATTGTAATTTGAGCGGAAGTGGTCTGCATGTATTGATTTAATTTGCCCCGTATCGAACAGAGCTTATTGTAATTGATGGAAATTAATTGTAATAACATTTTGAATATGCATCATTGTTATGCTCTATTAAACGTGATCATATGGTCTAAATTCCAATGCGTGTAGACCTGTCAAGTAGACAAATTTCTAAGATTTAGAAAGGAGAAGAGGATTAAGATAGTAGCTTGCCAATATCTTCCCAGAATATGTTTTTGGCCCTGGACTCATTACTGAAAGTCTTATTTTCCTTTTAAAAAACAGGTAAACTTGGGAACTCAGTTTTTAATGAAAATACCTACATATGCCGTCCACAGTTTATATAATTATCCAGTAAGCTTATCGCAGATCATTTCTGGTCTTCGTTCTCGGTGCGAACAAAAAGCTCCTCCCACTTCTTCGCGCAGTTATGGATCAGTGTGTTTGCGTCTATCAATGAGAAATGGTTACTAAGTGCATTATTCGTAATAGCGGGTTTCCACTTGTTTCCGATTGTTTCGCGTCTGACTTGTCTACCCGTGAAAAGATCTGATGCCGCCTATGTTTCTACGTTCTCTGGAGCACTCGCACCCCGGTCCGGGTTTTTATAATGGGTGAGATAGGGTCTGATCATACTGGATAATTATATAAACTGTGATGCCGTCATACAATTTTAGTACTTAGCGGTCGCCGGTTTTTAAAAAATCATTGGAAAATGAGCGAAAAAAAATTTATCATCATGGAACTCTAGAAAGTGTAACTTTTCTGATTATTGTGGCAGAAGAACACTGCCATTAATTGGCAGTAAACTGGGTAAAAAAAAGTAGTAGTTGAACGAGTAAAATTATATAAGAATACAACCCTAACATCCACTGGCGAATCCAGAGGGGCCGGTGGCCCTGCCCCCTCCCCCCAAGATTTTTTATGGTGCCCTCTTTCCCTGTTTTTCTTTTTTTAGAATAGATTTGTCAATTTGGTCAATTATTGGCACATTTGTCACATTGCCCCCCTCCCCCCCCCCAATATTTTTCTCATTGGCACCCTTGTCACGTTGCCCCCCCCAGATTTTGCTCTAGAGCCGCCCCAGCTAGCATTTTGTTATCATATAGGAATTGAAAAGAAACGTAGGCTATATATCTTTGTGAGTTTATTATTAAAATCATTCAAAATTAAAACATTTCAAATTATTAGTAAATTCACTTACCTACAAGAACATCCAAGAAAGACGATTTATCCTATTTTCTTATATTTATCAGTTTATTGTAGCAAACTTCATTCACATTTTGCTAGAATCCTCATTTTCTTCTGATTTTGACAATATCACTTTTATTACTTAGTTTTTATTATGTAAAATACAAATATTGAATCAGATGAATAGCACAAATTCTAAGATGAGTCATAAAATCTAGTCTTAAAAGTATTTACCAAAAGATAAAAGCGTACCTTTAGGATATTCACCCAGATTACACGCGTAAACAGGCTAGGAAATAACCTGTGAGAGAATTAAAGAGACTTTTTATGTTTGAATTTTTACAAGCAAAAAGCATCGTCAAATTCACGGAGTTATTTTCCGCTTATTTTTGATTTATTTCACGATTGAGGATGGCAACACTGCTCACGAAAACTTAGCGCAAAGCTTGTAACCTAAATATTCGTGTAACAACTAAAAGAAAATCCTAGTTTTCAGGAATGAATAAGCCTAAGGTGAAGCAAGGGGCCAAAGACGTTCTCATTTTGATGTCCTTGGTATCCTAATAGAATTATAATTTTAGTTTCGGACACGTCTGAATTTAGACTCTTTTAATGTTAATATAATTCAGGAGCTAACGAGATAGAAATATTATTTATTACAAAGAAAGGTACGTTTTAATCAACTTTTTCCTTCTTAGGTCCTTTCACAGTGTTCGTGCCAACAGATAAGGCATTTGATTTTTTAACCGCCAAATTCGGAGGAAAGGAAGCTTCGCTCGCCCAATTTGAAAAAGATCCAGAAGGTCTGAGATCGGTAAGATGGATTTTGATTTCTGTCAGAATTTTCCCTTTTACTAACTCAGTCAAAGTACTTAAATTTAAATGAAAAGTGTTCTTCCTGCTCTTTCAAATATTTGGTCTCTCTTTTCTGTAATTGTATTATAAGAGACAATTAGAAAATTTGAGGTTTAATTTAATTTTGTCTAAATTCTATTTTAAATTCTATCGAATAAACTATAATTCAAATTCTATAAAATTTAAATTCTAAGAAAAATCGATTTTACCTCGTGCGTTCAAAAGAAGTTGCTACAATTTATTAGTTGAATTAATTTAGTTACTAGGATTTCTGTGGGGGGGGGGGGCAGTTTTTGAATAATTCGGATAAGGAATGCTCAGAAATTCGAAAAAAAAAATATAATTTCTTTCAGAAAAAGCTGGAATGTTTGTCTTGGATGTATATTGGTGTCTGCTTATTGCCAAAATGTAAGTAGCTATTTCTGATTCTCAAAAGGATAAAAGGGCTCGGAAGATAATTGATATTCAAGACGCAGCTCATTCGTGATCATGACAATCCTCAATCCTGTCGCCTGTCTGTCATTGTCAAGATGCCAAAAACTTGCACCTGGGACAATGTTATTATCTTTATTTCTTTTTTTATTTATTTTTTTATTTTTTTATTTTTTTGTACAAGAAAGAATGGATTATTCGGGTTATTCATAGGAAGTAGCAGATATAATTTTAAATAACTATTTACATTAGCGTATGAACTTAGAGTATTTGAAATAAGATCGTAACTAAGACCCTTTTTAATCAATGGTTCATTGCACCTATAGTTTTTTTTTAAATAGAAATCCTTAAAAACCGAAAAGAAATTTTTCGGCTGTAAAGAATTTAAGAGTTGAATATATTTATTATAGGACACCCTAAACGGCCAATCATTTTGATCAAAAGCTTCCGTCAATCAATTGATTAAAGCATCATTGACCGTCTAGGAACCGATTGAGTCATCCAAACTTTCTATAAATCACCGTGAACGCTTGACTCAAGCGTCAAACAGGTTCCTAGATGGTCAATCACGCTTTAATCAATTGATTGATGGAAGTTTTTGATCAAATGATTGACCTTCTTGGGTGTCCTTAAGAGATAGTAAAGTAAAGTGAAGTACTTTAGGAATGATATAAGTGACTATTTTAGGATTTCAGAATTTTATAGTAATTCCTTCTCAACAGCCACAACTGTACACTTTTTTCTTTTTGGTTATTGGAGCATCTTATGGTAAGACGGTACTTTCCCATTATATGGGCACCTCGGTTATAGACAGTCGAATGAATGCAGTGATAGAGACTCGTAAAGCGGGTAATTGTTATCTAAATTGATCGAAGAGCGTGGTTTCTCATTGAATTTACAATATATATACTGTTGTTTTTGGGGTTTTAGGGGGAGAAAAAGGTACCTAGGTTAGGTTAGGTTGCGTATTTAATATATGCAATGCTTTACCCCCCCCCCCCCTAATGTGCAAAAATATAGCCCAAATTTGTTTATAAACTATTATATATTCATCCTATTTTATTTCATTAGCATTAACCAAACTTGACTTTTTAGAAGTGCCCATATAATGGGAAAGTACCGGGTAAGACTTTATGTGTGACCATATTGTAAAACAGTAATTTTAATTTCTCGTTAATTGAAGAATATATTATTCATCTTATTCATAGTGTTCTTTCAACTATGGAAGCATTATGTTGCGTGGCCTTAAGTGTGGTCTTATTGAATTATAGATAAGGCCATAATTTTAATTTTCAAAAAGAATAAAATTATTAATCACAGTGAGTGACACATAAATTTATCTTTTAGCTACTGAAGCACCATATGGTACCAAACTTGATTCCATCAATCGCCCTTTCTGATAACTTCTTGCTGCAGTCTGTTGTTGGGACTCCGTTGAGATTCAAGGTGACGCAAGCTGAAGACCACGACTGGAAACCATTGAAGGTAAGTAAGGGAAGCCATCCGTTTCTTGACACATTTTCTCTGATATCTTATCGATAAGCAGTTCATCTAAGTCAATAATGCATCTGGAGGTTTTTCAAGACCATTTAACCTGATTCCTGAAAGTTTCATGTGTACTTACGTATTGTAGCGACCACACTCATGAAGTAAAGTCAGGTTAATCATAATGAAATATACGAAATATGATGATAGTATAATACTTTAGTAAAAGAAAAATTGGAAACTATAACAGAGAATTTTGGAAAGCAGGCCGCCCAGAACGCATTGTTAAATACTTAACCTAACCAACTCTATATATTAAATATCTAATTAAAATACACCTGCATAGTAGTTTAGTGTTCCGATTATTTAGTTTTCCTATTGTCCACCCATAATATTTGCGTAATGCTAAAGGCCACTGAAATCTCGAAGTTTTGAAATTAATTAATATACAGTTCAGGTGGCTGAAATAAATAATCCTCAAAAACTATGGTCAAGCATTAAATTTTCTCTCTGAGATATAATTTTAAAATTGAAACAGAACTTAAATCAAAGTGTCGTAAAAATAATAGAGCCTTAATCGGTTTTGTTATAAACGTTTTCTCTGGGTTGGCTTCAATGACTTCAAACAAAAGACTCAAATTAGTTGTAATAAGCTATTGCTTTCATTTAATTTAAAATCTTTTTCGTATTTTAACATAAGTAAGAATCTTAGGAGAAAAAAACACAATATTCTCTTACATTTCCAAGTTGAAAAGTGTGCTTTAATCAGGATTGCCACTCCTAGTGATTTATCCCTGTTTCTAGTGATTTTTTATATTACCTAATCAAAAAAATCACTAAATCAGCTCACAAATCACCAGATTATTGAAAAGAATCACCAAGTCAACCAAAAAATCACCAAAATTTATAAAATCCAGTGATTTTTTGTTTCACCTGGTGGCAGCCCTGGCTTTAACTCTGTTAGTGTTTCAGATTATTTGCTAAACGCATGTCAGAAGGGAAGGGAAATAGCGCCGCCTTTTTTACTCGCTGCAGTACTGACAAAATCAAATTTTGAGCTAGTAGAAACTCAAAACGTGATTGGCTCTTTTGTACGAAGTTTTAACGCAGTAACAAGTACGAGTAGTCTTTAAGCCCAAAAATTTTTTATAAGCAAACTTCCAAATCTTTATTATTATTTGTTATTCAGGGCTGGGGAGAGCTTTGAACGTGTAGCTTCCGAGAAAACCGGTAAGTAAAGTCAAAGTCTCCTTGGAACGGTCTACCATAAAGGCTTGGGGTTGAAACCCCTCTTCATTCCAGAGGACACTTGTATTGTATAAAAAATATTTAAAATAGAAGACTTATAAGTCTATTTTGCTTTTGATTCAGAGAAGGTTCAAAAATTTCGAGAAATGTGTGTTTTTGTGACTTTTATTATTTTTTTCGCAAAAAATAAATCTTTAAAAAATCAATATTCCTCTCCTTCCCTTAAAACGAAAATCATGGTTATGTGCAAAGGTCGGCTTTCTGGGTGTGTCCACCCTCCTGTTAATTTCATTTTTTTTTTGTCAGAATTTAAGACTTCTTGACTTGATATCACCGAAAGAATGTAATTCAATCTCCAATCAAGGATCATATTACCAAACCACGAACTTTCCGTAAAGACAATACCGCAAATATTAGACACAAGCTTATCCAGCTATTAGTAAACTATGTGTTTATTACAATTACCTTTCACTTTCGCATATTTTGATTGGTAATTATCGTATAGTAATGATATAATATATGAGAAAAATATAAAGGCCACATTTTTACATACATTTTTTCGTGATTTTTTATCAATAATAAAGATTTAGTATGTGGTCGACCTTAAGTTAAACACCCACAGAACCTGAAAATTAATAGACACAATATAGCCATCACTTTTTATCTAAATTTATGATTTGAGCAAACTGTATTTTTTTGCCAATCAGTTTTACATTATTAATAATGATTTAGTGTGCAGTCGGCCTCAAGCTAAGTATCTAACACTGCTTACACAACTGCCACTAACAACACATTGCAGTGCTAAACCGCTTGAGGCCAATAGAGCTGCGTACAGTCCTGCTCCACCTCAGTCTATTGGAAGCTTCACTTTTTCTCCCTTCTCTTGAAGTTCCAGTTTTCTTTAAATCCTTTCCTATAGCCTATTCTTACCCCTTTCAAGGACAACCTGCTTTTCGATTAGCCCCAGACGAATGACCAAGAATAACAATCTTTTGCGATCTATCTTCCTTCATCCGCTAAACGGTGCCTATATATCTAAACCCAGAGAGTGGGAAAATTAATAGTTAGAATATAACCATCATTTCTTGTGCAAGCTTATAATTTAAGCTAAAACTTTGTTTCGTTTAACTTAGTGTTTTAGCCAATAATTTAGGACATAAATGGTCTCTGTCGTCCTTAAAGGCAGTGTTCATACTCCTGCTATAGTGAACCGAATTACAAATTGCTTCCGCCCATCAAAATTAGCGTATAAAGGGCTGGGCACACGTAGTTGATTTTGGGAACTGATTTCCAAATCAACGCCGATTTTAAAAGAAATCGGCGTCGATTTGAGCTTGAAAAATTTTCTAGTTTTCGGCGCCAATTTACAAAATCAGCACTGATTTTCATCATGATCATCACAAAAAAATAGGGATACAAATAAATATTCAGCCAGAGGTATCTGTGGTGAAAGACCCCACTACTGGGCTGAGAACAAAGGTGAGATCAATCAAGCAGCTGTTAATAAACCCCAGTTGACTATTTGTGTCCATGATTTTTTGTTTTGAAAATTTTGCGCAATAAATTTTTCTTTCAACAAATTTTTCTTACCACTATCGATTGTCCACTGATGCTGACATCGGTTCCCGAAATCAGCTACGTGTGCCTAGCCCTTAACTTAAAAGGGAAGGCAATAAATGTTTTGTTTTTTTCCATGTGGGATAGGGAAATTTCAATTGGTGAATTTAAAAAAACTTCTAAAATGTACTCAGCAATCGTTGCAATTTTTAACTTACCTAATTGCCAAACAAATTCTATGCTATTCTGTAAGGGAGGTTCAGCAGGGCAATATGCATGAGGAGGATCAAGATGTAATTGAACATTCATTGTACTGCTAATCCTCCCCTTGAGAACAGCTTAGCAAAGTGGTTTTGTCAATTATTCTTAGAAGGGTGCAAATTTCAGATGTGACTCTAGGCGTGCCAGCAACAAAATAAAGATTTAGTGAGCCGTCGGCCAACAGAGGAAAACAATTAATGAATGGAATGTGGCCTTTATTCCTTGCGCAAGTTTTTAAGTTAAAACTGTATTTTTGTAAATCACATTTTTAGTCATTATACAGCAGGCAGTTTTAGAATAAAAGAAATTGAAAACAGGTAAAACCACAGAAACACAGGGAATTTACTTATAAAAATGTGGTGACTCAAAAACTTACCATTCCACTTACTGGCTTAATATTAATCATAAAAGAATCAATCAAGATATACCTTTTACCAAGATTTATCGTCAGGATTTACAACCAAGAGAAACCACTTTTAGAAAAGGTGGAATTATTTGTCTTGATAGAAATTGGATTTTCTAATCTGTCTAAATCCATTGTTCAGCATTGTTTAATTCAGTTTTTAAAAACCGAGACTATTTATATCTCCAAAAATAAGGAATAGTGAGATTAACTTGCAAAGTATGTCACAAAAATAAACAAAAAAATCAAGACACAGTCTTTAATACGGAGGTATAGGAAAACAAAGACGTAGGTACAGGGGAAATCAGGCCTGTCTAAATTTCTCTCCGAGTCGTATAAAAATAACCAAAATACATGCAAACAAATTTTTGTATACAGAAATCTTGATAATCAGTATTACTTGTGAGCCCCCACTCCCCTTGAACAAAAATCCTTGATACGGGCCCTGGGGGTGGACAATTTCAAATAAAAGCAAGCAACTGGGACAAATTGAGTCTGTATAAATCCAAAATGATGTGTCACTCAAAGTCTTTTGATTTGCCACAGTATTGTAGTTATACATTATTATAAACACATAAGTTTTTCTAGAATTTTGGAAAACTAGCGCTCTACCGAAAACTGACCTAATTTGAGTTCTTTTTTAGAGAATTTAATTGTGTACTAAAAGTTATAGAAAGACTGTTGAAAGCCTTATAAAATACTATTGTGAGTTTTTTATGTTCCAGCGCCTTTTTTATTGATGTTTTTTTGTGTTTTCAGTTAAGTGCTAGCTTTTCAAAAATCTACAAATATAGGGAAATATTATGCACTAGTTTATTTGGACGAGTTGTGAAGATATATTTGGCATAAACTGCGAAGCAGCTTTTTGTACTTGTTTTAAGATTTAACTTCGCATTATACTTACATCCGAAAAACCTCTTTTAAAATTCTTGTAAAGACACTGATTTAAATTTTACTTAACTATAATTATTGTTTAAATATACAATTATATTTTATGTTATTATATTGTAGGCTATATATAATAATATGTGCAATACATGTAATAATAAATTATATTATTCTATAAT
This sequence comes from Artemia sp. Qi Xiang Cuo, assembly GCF_049724085.1. Classification (NCBI taxonomy): domain Eukaryota; kingdom Metazoa; phylum Arthropoda; class Branchiopoda; order Anostraca; family Artemiidae; genus Artemia; species Artemia sp. Qi Xiang Cuo. The sequence continues at coordinate 17,381,878 of NC_142811.1, forward strand.
TAAAAATTAAGTATAATACCATTATTTATTTTAATTAAACTAATTAATTATAGTTATTTAATTTTGCTGATTAACTTAGGTCGTTACTGTGAACGGTGCCAGGATTTTGAAGACAGACATTAAAGCCACCAATGGCATTGTACATATTATTGATCGAGTAATGTTCCCCATCCCTCAAGCTGATGTCTACTCAACATTGAAGGCTGATGAGAAGAAACGATTCACGGTGCTGACCTCTGCAATTGAACAGGCTGGACTTGTCCCTGTGCTTAGCGACGTCAGAGGTAATTTTAAATAATGCTAAATTGTTTGTTTAACGGGAATAGATGTGTACGCAAGGGAGGGGCCTTCAGGACTGTCCCCATCAAATAATTTCCCCGGTTGTTCCTTTATTTTTTTTGCAATTCATCTGTTTTTTTGTGTGTTTTTTTTTTTGCAATTTAACCCCATCCCTGATAAGACGCGCCCTTTAAAAAGTAAGTTCCAGTCTCTATTCACGGCAGCTTTAAATTTAAATTCACAACAGCTTAAAAATTCACGGCAGCTTTACTTTAAATATGGCATTTTGTACTGGTCGTTCGTACTTTTCTTTCTCAGTATTTTATTAGTGTTTTCAGTATTAGTACTGAAATAATTATCAAGTTGTTTAAAATATCTAGATCTCTATGTCCAAATATCTCCATATTCATATCACCCCGCCAATCACCCCTCGAAATTGCTTATTTATTACTCTCTGTCCAAATATTTCGGGAAAAATAAGAGAATATAAAATTTTACTTCTCTTATTTTTCCCGAAATTCTCCTGGCCTTCATATTTGGACACTGAGGAATTCTTTTTTAAGGTCAATGTTAAGCAAATATAAGAGGCAATGATTATGGTATTTTGGTATTTCTTCGGGCTATTTTATGTAAATTTAGTACTTCCGACGAATAATTATATTGTCGCGAGAATACTGCAAATTTAGTAATTATACAATTTTACTAGTCATCTTAGCAGGCATGTGCTGTGAAAATATTGAAACAAGGTGCATCATCGAGTCTTTGCACAAGACTTGAAAAAATGCAGGAAAGGCAATTAGGGCTTTGGGATGGGTAGGCCTAACCCTCATTCACTAAAGTATAAAAAATACATTAAATGTGCTATTTTATATTGATTACCAGGAACAGAGGCGGGACCAGGGAGTGGTTTCTAGGGCACATGTCCCCCATAAGGTTGAAAATTGCACTAATTACAGCTTTTTAGGGGCGGTGGGGGGTTAAAATACCGCTGGGGGAGCCAAATTTTCTCCAAACATTAATTATGTACTCGGCCCTGACAAAGGACATCAAAATAAAACATTTTGTGCCCCATGGCTTGGATTTAGGTCTATCCATACCTGAAACCACAATTATCTAAGATTTTTTTGTTGTTGTTGTTAAACTTCTGGTTGTTTCAAAATTGGGAGGTTTTTAAGGCAGTCCCACGTTTTGTCAGTGTTGCCACCACCAGTGTTTAATCAGGTAAATAATTAGGCAAAACTAATTTGACAACGCTTTTTGTCATTAGGAACTAAACATTAACAGTAGATTGATTCCCAAAGACAAGTACACCTTCAAAGAAAGCTATACCATCTAAAGCTGCTTGATGCCAAATGTTTTTTTAGGTTTTTTTTTGTTTCTTTTTTACCACGCTTCTAGTTTTTTAAATTGGTCAGCCGCTGCTATCAAAATCTGCATAACTCATACGGAGGTCTTTTTCATTAGTAACTGAACTCCCCTTTTGGTACTTACTAAGAATCCGGCAAGTGCGCGAGAAGTGAAGTTTTGTTAATTCTAATGAAATAAAACAAAATAGGATGAAAATATAATAGTTCATAAACAAATTTGGGCTATATATTTGCACATTTGGGGGGAGGGGGTAAATCATAGCATATATTAAATACTTAAACTAACCTAGATACTTTTTCGCCCCTTCAACCCCAAAAAACTAAAGTTTAAATCTTTTTCACGGAGTGAGTAATACCTCATAAGGCAGAGAAAACCTGTTTTTCATGTAACTCTCGGTCTTTTTCAATGCGGGCTTTCTCGCGCACTTTCTGGATTCTTAACAAGTAACCCCCCCCCTTTTTTACAAATTTTAAAGATATATATGGTTGTGTAATTTTCCACTTAACCAGTTCGAACATTCATTTTCACTATCCTTGGTACTTTGAGTTGTAGCAAAAAAATAAAAATTGCTTTCATAGTTTACCCTTTATCCCCCCAAAACAACCTGACACCCGATTCCAGGTTGCAATTAGTCTTGTCTCCTAAACGGAGACAAGACTTGTTAGTTACCATATAAAATTAAGTAGACAGCAAATGACAGTTTTTTGTCTGTCAGCAATGTAAACCCTAGTTAAAAATGCTTGGTGACAAGTGGAAGGTACGCGACAGTGAAAAACGCAGTTACTGATTAGTCATCTGGGTCCCTCATTTAGAGGACCTGACAGTGATGGACCAGTATTTGGAATTGGGGAGAGGTTTAGAATAGTTAATTTTTGTCACAGATTCGTACGGAGGGGAATAGAATCCAGTTAGAATTGTAACTCTGTAACTTTAAAATTCGTATTATGTAATTGATGTTACCCTTTTTATCTCGACGGAGTAGGGGGGTCAATTCACAAAAATGTTTGGGGAGGGGAATTTATGTATCAAAATCTAGGTGGAGGCAATTTTGTTGGATTTCCAATTTTTTAATGAAAATACCAAATTTGGTATTTTTCGATGAAAACCAGAAAAGACTGTATTTTTCAAAATTTCAAAAATACCCGCCACAGAATTTTATGAACATAATGGAAAACTGCACGAAAGCAAACTACACCCACACCAGGGGACAGTGCCCTCTTGCCACCACTTCTTGTATCTGTCGCTGGTGCAACATTTGCACCACTGCTGATGGAAGTTCTTTTAAAACTATTGATGTTGCTGGCCGAACTGAGTGCCTTGTCTTGACGCAGACTGTATTTATTAATTGTTTTCATAACGAGTTCTCTATTATTTGAAAAATGTATTTACAATAACAATTGAGTTTTGGAAACAATAGAAATAGTCTGCCGTAATAAGTTAGCTGCCACTCAAATTTGTGGCAGTTAGTGTTTTAAATTTAAACGACTATTGATGCGCTTAATTTTTCAGCTGGTCCCTTCACAATTTTTGCACCAACTAACAACGCTTTCAGAATGGTTAATCAAATGCAGTTGAAAAAGATTCTTGGTAACCCAACCGCTTTGAAACAGCTACTTTTGAAGCATGTTGTCCAAGATGCCATATACACAGCTGGGCTTCAAGCCTTCCAGAGCCCAGTTTCACTTGCCAATGTGCCTTTACACGTCTTCCATAAGAGAGGTAAGTCGTCTTTGTAACTTTCTTACTGCAAGGATTTAGCCCAAGGAGGGTTGCGCGATTCTAGTCACGAAAGTGAAATTTTCTGATGTAGTTTCTTACGGCTAACGAAGCAGAGTCAAGATTGGTCACCAGAAAGGTCGTATTAACTCGTATTCAGGGGAGAGGCACCGGATTTGACCCCCCCCCCCCAATTTCAATTGCTTTCCATTTATCAGCTTATCATTTTTTTTTACTATCTTTTTTTTTACTATGTCTGGGCAAAATGTTATACAAAGTCAACAACATATTTCAGGTGTTGGTTACTGAAATTGCCTTGTCTTACTTTATAGGAAATGGCGAAGTGGAATCAGTATTATTTTATCAATCAATGGCGTCGAGTCAAAATTTAGCATAAAGAGCGGGGCGTTGAGGAGGGGACAGCCCCTTTCATATACAGAATAATTTTTGTTCATTTTAAGTTTTAATGTCGCTCCTTACTTTCAGTTGAAAAAACTTGTTTTTTTATTTAATTTCTGATCGTTTTTTTTTAAATGATGCTGGAAAATCCGGCGCCCCCTTCATAGCAATGTCCCTTCCCCCATGGAAAGACCCTCCCACATAAACCCCGACCTATTCTCCCCCCATCCACTACCAGAAAAAATCCCCCCTGAAAATGTCTGTACATCCCAATAACCAATACTATATGTAAACATTGGGTAAAATTCATAACTTTCAGCCCTCCCCTCGGGGACTTTGGGGGATTAAGTCATCAAAAAAGACATAGTTATTAAATTTTTGACCATGCTGAACAAAATGGCTATCTCAAAATTTTGATCGGAAGACTTTGGTAAAAAAAATAAGCGTGGGAGGGGGCCTAGTTACCCTCAATTTTTTTGGTCACTTAAAAAGGGCGCTAGAACTTTGAATTTCCCTTCGAATGAACCCTCTCACGATATTCTAGGACCACTTGGTCGATACAATCACCCCTGGAGAAAGAAAAACAACAGAAAAACAAATAAACACGCATCCGTGATCTTTCTACTGGCAAAAAAAAAAATACAAATTCCCCATTTTTTCAGATAGGAGGTTGAAACCCTAAATTTGTAAAAAAAATCAAATCCCTCTGGTTGTGATAACGAAAAGAGAAAAAAAACCTATTATGGTCTCATTACCATCTTTTAAAAGCACGTTTATATTAACACCAGTGACTATGATAAGGCTGGAGTATTAAGCTTGAAAAAGGTAATCTTGGAAATCTAGAGGTGGTCCTAGAGATTATGTCTAGGAATAATTAATCGGCCCTAACTTTTCAGTGGAATAGATAGGAGCTGCTTGGTCTCTTATTATGGGGATTTCAAATGGCCAAGCAGCAGTAGCGGTTTTAGAACTCATAAGCAGGGGGGGGGGGTAAGGTATGCCACAGGAGTGTAAAATATAAAATAAAAGGAATTTAATGTCAGTTGTGTTGCATTAGCTGGAACTCACGCAAGATAGATGATAAAAGAAACTAGTCAAACAGGTTTCTTTCAAAAGAGAATTTGATTGCAAACTGTGGTTTGTCACTGCGTTTACAATATTTAAACTGTAGTTTTTTTGGGGTTTAGGGGGGGGAGTACCTAGGTTAGGTTAGGTTAGGTTACATATTTAATATATGCTATACTTTACCACACCCCCCAAATGTGCAAACATATAGCTGAAATTTGTTTCTAAAGTATTATATTTTCGTACTATTTTGCTTTATTTCATTAGCATTAACCAAAGTTCACTTTTTGCGTGGGTTCCAGCTAATGCAACAGTACCCATTTGACATTCTTACCTTAAGTAAGGTAATGCTTAAACTTGTGAAAAAAAAGTTGGTGGCCTAATTGTCTCCTTGCCAATTGTTAAAACACGTTTCACAATCTCTTTGATATTAAATTCTTTAAATACTTGTTCATCTAGTTATTCTTGTCCGATATAAAACCGTCATAAATAATCTTACCCTTTGCCGCTGTTTGGATTTGTTTTGGCGGAATTTTAGAAGGTCAAGGCTGCAATAAAAGCTGATTTAAAGCATGTATTACTATTTAAAGTTACAGTTAGGTATACACTATATTTATCACTTTTGTGAATTAGATTCACCTTGATTTTAGTCAAGAAGTACGGCTTAAGCCAATTAAGCCCCGTTCTCACCTTAGCGGTACTGATTAAGAAAGCAGTAAGCGCGCGACAATAGTATTGAAGATCAGATAGGATAACAACCGGATAGTCTCCAATGTATAGTAATTGAACATTGGTTTCTCACTCCGGGAAGTATATTTAAGCTTTATTTTTTGGGATTTAGGGGGACTAAAAGGTACCTAGGTTAGGTTACGTATTGAATATATGCTATGCATTACCCCCACCCCCCTCGCTAATGTGCAAATATATAGCCCAAATTCGTACATAAACTATTATATTTTTATCCTATTTTGTTTTATTTTGTTAGCATTAACAAAACTTCAGTTATGACGTGCTTACCGCTTTCTAAACCAATACCACCTTAGTTTAAGGCCCATTCACAATGAGAATTTGCTAATGTCGAGATTTAACTTCTGCTGATTTGAACCAGCCAAAAAAGGAGCGAGAAGCGGAAAATATAGCATAATAGTAAAAATATTGATATTAATAAATAATTGTGTTAAAAGGACAGGAAACTATATGCAGAGACGTTACGGTAACGCGCAACAATAATGCCTAAAAATATAATACTGAAAAGTGAAGAGATAGTCAAAACAATAGGTACTTATTTAGAATTCAGAAAACACGCGAGAATTGTATCCGGGCAACCCGCATATAGAATCTCAAAGATCCTATTGAAAAATAGGTTTCCGCTGCCTAGTGAGGTATAGCTCACTCTGTGAAAAATGTTTAAACTTTAGTTTTTTGGGGTTAAAGGGGCAAAAAAAGATACCTAGGTCAGGTTGGGCTACGTATTTAATATTTGCTATGCTTTACCCCCCCCCCCCTAATGTGCAAATATATAGCCCAAATCTGTTTCTAAACTATCATATTTTTATCATACTTTTTTTATTTCATTAGCAGAAACTTCATTTCTCACGTGTTGCCCGGATACTAAACAAGTACCGTTTTAACTTATTCGGGGGCATGGGAGAAAGGGTCAACGTTGCAACATTATAGAATTTGTCAAAAGAAGCCTAGATTGTTTCCATGTACTTGAGATATAAGCCAAAAAGTGTCATTTTAATGACATAATGTTCGTCAAATAAAAACAGTGTCAAATGACACAAAATTGTCGTTGACGTAGCCTTGAAAATCGCATAAATGATAAAATATTAATGACACTAGATATTTTGGTCACATCACGAGCATCAGAAATACTTCTCTGTTGCTGAACTCCCCTACAGTTTTCCAAACCAGTTGGGCCCCTTCCTCCCAGAACGATAAACCGGGCTGTACTTCTGTCTAATAAAAAGTTACACTACTGACGAAAGCATGTCTTGCTGAAGGTACGCAACTTCAGTAAATGTTTTATTACGCCCCAGCAGTTACGTATCTCACATAAGCGAAAGGGGGGGGGGGGGCTTATGTCAATCTGATCCCCCAAAATTGGGGAAATTTAAAAAATTCATGGAATTTCGACCGCTTTCTTGTTTTTAACGTTTTCCGACTTTTTCCGTCTTGAAGTCCCCCCCACAAAGTAAAATTATTGCTAATGTGCTTGCATAGTCTAAAACGACGTATATAATGTAATATAATCATGACTTAAAATAAGCATATATAAAAAGATATATAGATAATATTGTTATGGAGGATTAAAGGAACATTTTTAACAATAAAAACGGCTTTATTAAAATAAAAAAACAAATTAAAAACAAAACCAAAGTTTAAAAATTTGTATGGGTAACATCACCCTTTACAAAATCCTACACATATACTCACTATCAGCCATCCTTACCCCCCCCCCTATAAAAAATAAAATAACTAAATATATAATAAATATTCACGACCTAGCTGGATGTCAAAGATCCAAAACACCGTGCCAAATTTGGTTTGCACAATTTGTTTCAAAACCTAGTTTTTTATTGCATTTTTTTTTCTTTTTTCAATATGAACTAGAAAATTGCCACCCTTTTTTGAAGTTTAATTTACCCCTAGCCAGGGGCGGATCCAGGATTTTTTTAAAGGGGGGGGGCAAAACAAGTCGATCTCATAAACTTGCATTATGATTAAGTTTAATTAACGCAATCTTGCGTTGATCAAGTAAAATACACTCCTTTAGACTATGTTAGGGGCGTGCGCCCCCCCCGCCCCCTCTGGATCCGCCACAGCCCCTAGCGATACCTCAGGCTTTTTTTTACTGCTGGCCAAACATCTTAGTTTTTTAAACGCAATGCTACCTTAAAAGATGGTCTAAATGCCTCCCGGGATAAGGAAATTTTGGAGGTAAATTATGTGTTTGTACTCCAAACTTAATAAAAAAAAAATTGGACATGATTTAAGAAAATTCACAATAATGGTATCAATTTACATAAATGTAAGAGGGGATTTTTTTTCAATTTTTATTTCAAAATACATTTAAGGGACGGGGCAACCTCGTTTTTCAATAAAGATACCAAAAGGATATTTTGTAAAATGTAGGGGGGGGGGGACATCTATGTCTCCAATTGACACCCCTGTAGATCTAACTCTTTCAAAATAGTTAGAACATGGGTAAAACTAATTAGATAAATAGGAAAAGGAAATTTTAAGATGCCATGAGCAAGGACAGGACATTAAACACAATTAGTGGACAGATTTTAAATATAAAAAACACTGCTCGACAATTAGTTTGTCACCTTTATGTCAGCACATTGTATAGAGCAACTTCGTGTCAGGGCTTTTATTCAAGGCTCTGCTAAATCATGCTGAAGTTGGAAGCTTTTCTTCTTTTCCTCTTCATTGGATGATTCAAACGTTTTTTTCACCTATTATGAGTGGTTAGGCAGGTCCGTTAACACTATCACACCTGTCTTCTACAATGTCAAGGTTAAGAGTGCTTGACACCAGTGACCGAAAAACGGACTGGTTTTATGACAGATTAACGAAAAAAAACCGGAATTGTTACGTTTTTTCCGTCCTTGATATCAGTGACGGTTACTGACCTTTCGTTTCCTTTTTCTTCAATTTTGTCAATTAAGTTACGGGAAGAAAAATGTGTTTTAAAAATAAAATTAAAAGAAGAAAAGTTATTTATGGCAATTATGCCGGGTGACGATAAAGGGTGTATTTTGCTTCATCTCGAGATTCGAATTCAATGCTAATTTCGGCTAATTTTAAATGTTTAAAAAAAGTTTTAAAGGTATTTAACTCAATAATACGGCAACGTGGTGGGCTATCTATTGATGTCGTGATATTTTAGGTTCTCTTTATAACGCAGTTGCCAAGGCCGTATCCAGGTGGGAGGGTTAATGGGTTTGAAGCCCCCCCCCCTCTAGAAAAATTGCCGGTACTGTTGTACTAAACGGACTCTTCTATCTAGTGTATATGGAATGTCAAACTGGAGACGCGACGAAAAACCCCTTATTACGGGATGATTCAAGACACCGCTGTAGACAAACACAATGTATAGCGTGGTTTTAATTGCGTATAAGATATTAACAGTGTTTTTTTTGGGGTTTGGGGGGGGGGACGGAACCTAGGTTAGGTTAAGCATTTAATATATGCTATGCTTTGCCCCCCCCCCCCCCCTAATGTGCAAATATATAGCCCAAATTTATTTCTAAACTATTATATATTCATCCTATTTTATTTTATTTCATTAGCATTAACCAAACTAGCACTATATAAAAGAGTCCGTTTTGTACAACAGTACCAAATTGCCTAACCTGCAAAAAAGTAACAACATGCTTATAAACAAATTTTCGATTCTTTTTGTAAAATTGTTTTTTGGACCTCCCCCTTAAAAAAATGCCCCCGAAAAAATCCTGGATGCGCCCTTGGCAGTTGACCTCCCGCATGCTCTCTGTCCTTGCCTTCTTTTATGAGATTTTAATTTTTTTTTTAATCTGCTTCTTTTCTTCAATTTGTGCTTTCTATTTTAAATCTTGTAATTTTTTAGATGCTTTTCCAGTTAGTTTCAGTAACACAGAATTAGTTTTGAGATTTAAAATTCAAGCGCTGGTAATAATTAGCTATGATTAAGATTAATAATGGTAGATCTGAAAATATTCTCTTTAGAATATTTTCTCGTTATTTTTTTTTCTAGAATTTAAATAATGTTTAACACTTAAATTTTTCTTGACGTATTTCATTCATGTATGTTCCTAAGCCTTTTGTAAGTCGTTTTTTTGTTTCATTTGTTAGTATTTTTACAATTTCATCTATGTATTTTATATAATCTTCAATTTTGAGGGAAACAACTATATATAATCAATAAATAAATAGTTAGGCGTTTAATACGCCAAACTTTTTATGATTTTTTTTTATGCATAACTCCTACAGGCACCCTCTAGCTTTTCCTGTTTATCCTCCCATGTATTCCAACACCTCCCGAATGAAATTTTTGGCATCCGGCTACCGGGTTTGAACCCCCATCCCTAAAATTTCTTTCTGACTCTTAAAAACATTACAAAAATGCACATAAACAATTTTTTTTTTAAGTCTATTTTTGTAACTGGATGTGAAGAAAAATCCTGCACACGCCCTAATGGACACTAATGATGCTGATTTTCATCTATAAATTGATCAATTATGATATGAAGCAAAGTCATGCAATTATGCAATTTAATAATGCCATTATGCAATTTTGGCATTACCGCGTCTAAAAACGCTGACAAAGCTAACTTTCATCAGTTATCACATTCCACGTGCTAATTGATAATAGTACACTGCAGTAGCAGACATATCTTCTTCTGTATGCTCTCTAAAAATGTTATTTTGTATAGAGATTAAATTAAAAAAAAAAATTGTTTTCCCAATTCAAACTGAAGATCGACTTTAAAACGAGCGAAAATACCCGAACGGGAGGGATAATGGTTACCCTTCAACCCCCTACTCGTAACGTTCAAGTGGTTGCTGATGTTTATTGAAGGCGATATATTTTCGATGAATTCGCTGTAAGACGGGAATGTGTCTATTTTAATGAAAATTAATTAGACATCCAATGTCGTACCTAGGAGAGGGCAAGGAGAACGGCTGACCCCGGACAGTCTCTAAGAGGTGCCAAACTCAGGTTTTCTTTAAACCTGAAAATAAACTATATTTTGTTACATTATATGTGGTAGTGATGGTTGGAGGGGGTCTGACGTTATCCTTGGGCGCTGAAAATCCTAGCTACGCTTCTGTAGACATCTACTATGTTGCAGTAAGTTTTCAGTAAAGAAAAACGTATAAAAGATAAGCTGGAATGATCAACCTTGGTCATGGTAACACCATTTTTAAAGAAATTGTTTAGATTGGCCTGCTACATTTTTAGTTTTTATACTGTAGTATTTTATCATCGTTCAGTCCTCTTTGGCTCAGTTTAGATAGTTCTGTTGACGTAACTTAACGGATATTATCATACTTTTTTTGGGAAACAAAATTTACGTTCAATCGACTCAAACAAAACAAATTCGTTTGATTAGCTTAGTTCATTTTTTCCTATCCTGTTTGGGGCGGCTGGCGTTTACCCCCCGGAAAATACCCCTTCCTCGCGGAAAATTCCGCTCGGGAAATCCCCCGGAAAAGCCTCCCCCTCCCCGTAGAAAATACTCCCCGGAAAATACCTCCCCCTCCCCGTCGAAAATGCCCCCCGGAAAATACCTCCCCCTCCCCGTGGTAAATACCCCCCGGAAAATACCGCCCGCGGAAAATACCCCCTGGAAAACACCACCAGCGGAAAATTGAGTTGTGGGTTTTTTTATAGTATCGTTAAGAGGTACTAAGGAAATGGAATTTATGTGTGAGGAATGATGGAAAATATGGAAATTACTGTATAAAAATATGGAAAAAATGGAAAATATGTGTGAGGAATTTACACACCATGAGTATCTTAAAAAAAATGAAAAAAAAGCAGATCCATTTTTGTTGAAAAGACTTCCGTATGAATTTTTGCAATTTTTGGGAGTAGCGGGTGCCAAATTAAAAAAAAAGAGAAGAAGAAACAAATTATGGCGAACAATCATCAAAATCAAGCTAAAAATACCTGGCACCAAAAAAATAAGATGGTTTAGCTTTCCTTTGAAAGTATAAGTTGGTTTTGGGAACCAACAAATTCTTATTGTTTAAGTTTTTACGGACGAAAGCGTTATCAAATTCTACGAGTTACTTTTTCTTATATTCCAATTGTAAAACTACCACAAATCACCGTTGATAAATAAATGAAACTCAAAACAAACAGAAATTACAATAGATAACATAGTTCAAACTGAAAATGAGCAAAAATTAAAAGGAGTAAAATTAAAATTTATGCGGGAGGGGGTGGTATTTAGCAGGGAGAGGGAGTATTTTCCGGGGGTGAACGCCTAGAGCCCCTATTTGGCTCCTAGAATATTTAGAAATTTCTCTTTCTGTGCAAAACACGTTCCCCCTTTTCTCACTCACAAAAACCGTGGAAAATTTTTGAATTTTTGACGTTAAAACCGTCTTCGCCATATATTGGACGCCTTAAACCACTTATCAAAAATCCCAAAACAACGTTTTTCAATTGTTCGGATTCTCTTTAAAATGTAACGGGTGAACCAACGGTATTTTGAATTCCCGTAGCCGAGTTATTCTATTGGAATACATTTTATCTAAATTTGAATTTGTTGCCAGTCTAAATTTTAAATTGGAAATCCGTATTGTTGACAAATCCTGTTTCAAATTTAAAACTTTTAGTTTCATGAGTGACAGATAAGTCAAGAAAAAAAATAGGCAGTAGCGCCAACTCACGAAGATCTAAGGGGGAAACATGTGTTTTTCAAAATCTAGGGGGATCCATTTTTTCGACTTTTTCAATGGAAAGGCCAAAGAATTTGAATTTCCCGTTTGGAGGGGGGCACAAGGTCTAGGGGGTGAACGCCCTCTGAAATCTCCCCTCCCAATTGGTACTACTGGTGTAAAGTATTTAACATCAATTCGAGAAGCTTTTCCGGGTATCTCATTTCTTATTATTTGGACATTTATGTGTCAACGATAGCGGTCCTGGGGGGGGCTCGTTGGACGAAAGCGAATCGTAGGTCAGTTCTCGTTCCTAGGTCTGGACCTTCCGTTCCAGGAAATTTACAGTCTTGATTCAGTTGTACGGTCAGTCTATTGCTCAATTCCGTCGTAACTCGTTGTTCTTTTGCAACAGTATTTTCACTGTACGTTTTCTGATGTTATTCACTAAGGACCATGTACCAACGTTTATCGTCTATCTTTGGAATTTGCGTAAACCATTACATCTGCCAATATAAAAGGCATACAAATAAAGAACCAAACAGAGGTTTACAGAGTGGTAAAGAGAGGTTTACAGAGTGGTAAAGAGAGGTTTACAGAGTGGTGACAGCAGTGGTTTACACTGGTAATAGATAGAACCAAAAATAAAAAGAGAGAATAAACATACCTGGCTATACCTCTGTATTAAAAAGTGTTTTTGTGACGCAGTTTTTAAGCCTATTCTGTTATTCCTTATTTCTGGAGAGAAAAAATAGATTCTGTAAGGCCTTTGGTTAATATGAAACGGTATTTTCAGACTTGGTTATGTACACTCTCTTCTTTTTTTCAGGAGCCACTAAAGTTAACGGCGCAAATGTTGTAGAAGGAGACATACCTGCAGTTAATGGCGTCGTTCATATTATTGACTCAGTTTTAGGCCTTTAAGTCTAGCTAGTCATTGTACATATGTTAAATTATTTTTATACAATAACATATTTTTGATACTGTAAACTCGCAAAGCTCGATTTTTCATGAATGTGAAATCAGATTTATTGCAAGTGTACGATTATTACCTTTAGTTGTTGTCTTGTTAATACAAAAATTAATTGTTTGATTGTTTCGTTTTGACAGTTGTCCTCAGATATTTAAATAGTCCCAGTATCCAAAAAGGTGTTTTTTTGTAAGATCTGCGACACTGTTTATTGAAGAGATAAGGACTCACCAAGCATTTTCTTCAAATTTCTGTTGTTTCTACATTCCTTTTAGAAAAACACTCAGCAGCATCAATTGGGAGGGGGTAATATATCCCTAGATTTTTCAAAAAATGTTTTTGTATCTCGATAAAAAGAATTAATATTGCCCCTCCTCCCTTCTTTTCGTGAAATGGCATCACTAAGCACACTCTAGGTCGCTTTCAAAATCCCCCCCATTCCCGTTACTTAAAAAAATTACATTGATAGAGGTAGGAAGCAGGGACACCAATAGGGGGGGGGGATTGCCTCTACTCCTTGGTTTTTTGCCCACCTAAAATTCTGAAAAAGACCTTTTTTGGGATTTTCATAGAAAAAATGGAAAAAATTCACCCCTATATTTAAAAATTCCTTTTTGTATCTTCATTAAACAAATATCCTTCCCCCCTAAATTTTAATTTAGGGACTAAAAATAGACCCATCCCCCCTAGATCTTTGTTAATTAGTGTCCCTAGTAGGAAGATCTAGTAAGGCTTGGAAAGTATTTTGGGTCTCTATAAAACAGGATAGTACAAGAAGTGATAATTGTTTTCCGACATATTTGGAGTTTTTGCTCAATAATTTCTCAGGGATTCCCATTAGAATATTATTTGAGAGGTCACTCACTAGTGGCTCATTAACGTGCACTATGGTATAATGGAACATGTACTTTATGCATGCATATACATAGAATGGAACAGGGGCGAATCCAGGATTTTTTTTAGGGGGGGGGTCCAAGTTTATTTAACACAAACTTGCGTTAATTAATTAAATTACACTACTTTAGACTACGTTAGCGGGGCGCGCGCCCTCTCGCCCCCTGGATCCGCCACTGGAATGAAATTATTGAAATAAAATTAGGGAGTAAAAGTATATTAAGAATGTAGAATGAAAACTTTAGTTTGTTTATTAAGTTTTTAATATTACAATTTATCGTCTAAAATTGTCTGTAGTTTGAAATCAAAGATATTCTTACTGCTTTGACTTCTTGTTTCAGAGAGAGAAATAATATTATTGACGGAAAAAAATTAAAACTTACAATTAAGCCATGCGGCCATCTATAAACTAAAAAACACACACTAACAGAATCCCCAAAATAAAACTTAAACCAAATTTTATTAGAACGGCACTGAATAGTATTTTACTACAAACATACTTTAATGTCTTCAGTTAGTTTTTAATTAAAATGTATTTTGAATATATGCATGTCAATTTTTGTATACAAAACAGAATGGATTCACTCAGGATGCTAAAAGATCCAGTAGTTAAGATCACTAGCGTGTCTGGAATTACTCTATCTCGTCCATTATAAGTCTTTTCAAATTCTATGACTCATTTACTTTGAATTGACATCTTGTCATAACTCATAGAGCTTGGATAATTGGATCCGAAGAAAAGACACAAAATTATAAGCCGATACCTATTTTCCCGGAAATCCTAGAAAAAACATTTGATTTCTCTCATTTTGTGCTGGAGATATGGATATTTTATTCCAGAATATTTCCAGAGATATCCTGGAGACTAATGTTCTAGCATACCTGATAGGAAAACGCTAAAAAATAGCTCAAAGGAAATATCATTTTAGCAATATAGGAGCTTTAGTTTTAAAATCTGATCAATTTTATAGTTAAACCACACTAGATACTGGTTAGTCCCCTGGGATAATTCGCTAATGAGCCCTTTGTCTTTGAGACGGTCAGCCGACAATACGGGAAGGCTGAGACTCGGAAAATGATTTTAACGTACCATATGACCTTAAAAGTAAACTTTCATGAATGAAGTTTGAATGAGTTCAAATATGGTTAACTTGATCATCCAAAATCAAAACTCGTCTTAATTTTCAGCGACTTTTACAAAATTTCATCAAAACTCTGGGCTTTCGGGAGGTTTGAAGGGGTTGTAACTCCATGTTTGTTTAATGAGACATGGAGATAGAATTAAACCCTACATTTCTACATTCTAGGTTTTGTGGAAACCCCCAAGGTCAAAAACTCATTTTCTTAGGTTTGCCGAAATTATACTTTCAATGCAAAAGAATTTCAAAATAAAGAAATAGCTCAGAACTATCATAAATTATTTTTTATATGAGGTGGCCTACCCCCCACACAGCCTCCCGGTCCTTACTTTAAGGGTTAATTTTTTATCTCAACTCTCAAACAACCAATGGTCTGACCCAAGAGTAAAGTGATACAAAGTTATAAATGTGTCACCACAATATTTCGAGGATGAAAGGGATCATTTTAGTTATTTTTTTCCTTATACGATTTTAATTTTTAGTTTCAATGTTGTTTTTTTAATAAACCAACAGGCCAAATTTACTTTTAAAAGCGATGGTGAGAAACTAGAAGATCAGGAACAATGATTCGAACGATGAAGGAACGATCAATGGATCTATAGCGTCAATTGGGGATGAGAATATTCCCCCCCCCCAGATTTTTTGAACCCTCCCCCCCCCCCCGATCTTAGAAAATATCGTTTTTGGGATATTTTAATTGAAAAATGCCCTATTTTAATATTTTTTATTCAAAAAATGACAAATTCCCTTCCTCTAGATATTGAAAAAGTATACCCCCCCCCCCAGCCTCTCATGAATTTTCTTGAATTGATGCCACTTCTCTAGGTTTTTCTGCATAATTAAATATGAAAAGGGGAAAGTAGTTGGGATCAATTGATTGAGCGTGCTGAGTGTAATTATCAGGGCTAAAATTCATACGGTAGTCTAACAAAAAGCGTCATCTACCAGCTGTTAAACTAGTACAGTTGACCTCAACTCTGGCAGGCACTAAATTGCGGAATTTTCTTAGAAAAAGGGTAAGGCATATGCACACTTTTGAAATGCCGACATAGATGCCACATCGAAATATTTGTGACTGTTTTTTTTTTCGCTTCAACAGTATAAATCTAGTAAAACCGATTAAGTTCACTTCTGAAATGAAATACAACAGATTTTTTTTTTTATATAAAAAATACCAACGTATATTTCAAACCCTGATTTTTTTAAAGCAAGAATTGAACCCTAACAACCTTCAGTGTTACCTATAGCGTAAAACGAGCATTCTGATGGCTTTGATGGCTACAAATTGCATTTTAGCGTGTATGTTTTATAAATTTTAAATGTTTAAAAAAAGCTTTCTTTTCTCCGTTCATTTGGTGTTTTCTCACCACTATCCCTAAAAACTCAAACCGAAAGCAGAGGAGAAATTTTTGTAACGATAATCACTAAGATATAATATAATCAGCAAAATACAAAGATTATAACAACTCATTGAGCTAGCTATATTTTTTTTTTTTTCTCACTTGGTGGGGGTAATTATCGTAACCTTCTAATAGTGCCCCTGAAAGTGGTGGGCACAAATAGGGGCCTAATACTTACTAGTTTCAGCCATCGCCCAGCCACTGATGGCCTGTGAGTGATGGATGACTTTCCTCTCTTTTGAGGAATGAATGCTGCTTGTCCAATCCGGTCTGAAGCTGGAGAACGGGTTCTCGAGATGGGGGAAAAACAATGGACACTTGAGACTACCAAGAAAGGTTCTTCGACGAAGGATTAAATAAAAAAGAGAAGTCTTATCTGAAAAAAAAGAAAACCGCTCCTGACGGACCACCAATAATTCAGTGTCTATTGGTGTTTTTTGGGGGAGTGGAGGCAATGGATCTTTGTAACCAGAGCCTCAACTCAGTTTTGTGTGAACCCTCGGAATAATAGTAATAATAAATCATTCAGTAGAATATTATGTTATGCTGTTCACCATGATGGGTAGAGGAAAAATATCTCCAAGTTGCAGCATCAGGACACCTTAGCTGGACTGCTGTTGCATTCATTCTTTTGAGGAATGAATGCTGCTTGTCCAATCCGGTCTGAAGCTGGAGAACGGGTTCTCGAGATGGGGGAAAAACAATGGACACTTGAGACTACCAAGAAAGGCTCTTCGACGAAGGATTAAATAAAAAAGAGAAGTCTTATCTGAAAAAAAAGAAAACCGCTCCTGACGGACCACCAATAATTCAGTGTCTATTGGTGTTTTTTGGGGGAGTGGAGGCAATGGATCTTTGTAACCAGAGCCTCAACTCAGTTTTGTGTGAACCCTCGGAATAATAGTTATAATAAATCATTCAGTAGACTATTATGTTATGCTGTTCACCATGATGCGTAGAGGAAAAATATCTCCAAGTTGCAGCATCAGGACACCTTAGCTGGACTGCTGTTCTAATTGAGTGTTCATGATCTGTCCTCGCCATAAATATTTCACTGGATTGATTTATGAATATGAGTGTTTCAAGTTATTTGAAAAGCAGTAGCCTTGCAAATAGAGATATAGAAGAAGAAAATACTAATACGGCTAATAACAACTCACTGTAGAAACAAGGCACCAGGGGCGAACACAGCTATGCACACCCATGTGTGGTGGGGCCATCTGTGCAGAACATCGAACGAAGATGCGCATTCCTTGTCGCAGCAAGATATAAATTTTGACTAATTCTTCCATTTTTGTATTGTTTCATGTGTAGTCGATGCACTATTAAAAATACTATTTGGTACCTCGGCTCCTCGATTTTTTGCAGGCATTCAAAGTCAAAGTCGTAAAATTTACGAAGCGACAGTATTAATGCAACTTCTAGGAACCGACAGTATTCCAGGGTTAAAGCCTTCCAAGAAGTCCTAACTTCCATTGAGTCCTTGCTTAATGTTCATTAATTTCCATATTTAGGCTACATATACATATTTTTTCTACATTTTAAATAATGATTTGATTTAGACGCTGCCCCTTCTTAGTAGTGCTAAAATTTTTCAAAGACAACAACATTTGAAAAATCAACGCATGTGCCTCATTTTTCTTATTTTTCTAAGCACATTTTTCTAAGCACCATTCGATATAGAACAACTAATTCACAGAAATGGTAACTCTATCTTGTTCAGCAAGAAGACATATTTCTAGTAGAAACGGGCTAATATAATATATGTGTACTCTAACCCATCCTACAAGCTAGAAGTTTGCTACTATCTACAAGGATACTCAAGTAATTTACCCGGGGGCGCTGCTAAGGGAACCCCCCAAAGTCCCAAGGTGTCGTCATGTAGCACTGACACCTTGCAATTTAGCTTGTGATTTTAGTTAGCTTATGTGTCTGCATTGTCGGCATACTGGACGATTTTTTGGCACATTCTTTATATCCCCCCAAACTCAAAACCCAAGCTGCGCCCCTGAATGCTCCTGGTGGTAATACATGGTTCCACAAACATCTCTGCGATAAATAGATGCTCATCCCACATTTGTTTTTCCATCCATACTGATACATCTATATTATCCATTAATCTAAGAATATGCTTCATCAACCTTAAGCAGTTATGATTGAAGCTTCTGTGTAAGTTATGTTTGATGTTTTCTTTTTTGTTGGGAAATGACTTACTGGGCTCCAAGCAGTGCAACCAACTGTGGTAAAACAACAAAAACAATATATTTTCATATGCGGATCAATGAGATCCGCGTAGCGCAAGTGCCGAGTTCCAGATGCTCTGCCAACGGCCGAGAGGGTTCCCTACACTCGTTACACACGTTAATGGCAGAAATGGTACTAACGCTTGCCACTAACCAAACAAAAGCCGCCACCAAGATTAAAACCGCCGGCCTTTCGCTTGTGAGTCTGGCGTGCTAATCATTCGACCATGATGGATAATAGACGTAAAAGGAAAATATAAAACAGTTAAATGTAAAAAGGTAATTAGTGAGGCTATATTAATAACGCAGAAATGATTGAATGCATATCAGGGAATATTATCTTAATCATCATTACAGAACTTCGTTAAAAAAACATTATCTTGCATAAGGAATTGCAGTAAATACATTCCTACCTTGAGTTTCTTTTGTCTCTTTGTGGTTACATAAGGGCTTCTTATTCCTTGACGACGTGAACTCTTTGTCCTTGTGCCCAGTCTCTGTTTACCCTGTCTTCATCATCCAAGTACTCCTCCTCAATATATTACTCTTCTCAGCAGTTTATCTTCCCGAAACGTTCATTGACGGTCACAAATAAATCCCCTCCCTCTCAGTCAATCTCACTTTGGAGCTCTATCCCAACAGGTATCTGGCATTTCTATATCAGAAGCTGATGACTTTCGTTTGATTCATGATTATTTGAGAGCAACAGAAGGGTTTAGGAAGTTTTTTTTTTTTTTATTTAAATGCTTGATCAACGTATGGGGTTTCAACTATACGATGCATTGCTTTTACATATGGAGGTTTTAAATTTGTTTTTAGCTCTGATTAGAAAACTTTTGTTTTAGGGAAAAATATTATACAACATAAGTGACTAGATAAGGAAGACTTTAAAGCTTCTGGCCGTACTAACTATTCCAAATGAATGATAATCTTTGGAGCTAAGTCTTAGCTTTGCCATGATGGTCGGTGGTATTTTATCATTCGAAGTTGATAAACTGCCACAGTAAACAATTGACAGCCTTTTCTATCAACTTCTCTTTTGCTTTCAGTTGTACAGTTCTGGTTGCAGGGTCTCCAGACACAAGCAAGGTTTTGGCTATATGACTTTTATACCGTTTCTTAGTTTTAGAGAAAAGGGTAATTGCCTTTTGTCGCATCCTTCCTACTTTGAAGGTCACGTACAATACATATTTTTTCCAGGAGTTGCAGGGGCTAGTGTTTCTACTATCCCTGAATTTTCTAAGGTTTCCCTAAATTTCCCCTAGTGTAAACAGATCTCTCTAAAATTTTTGGAAAATTAATCTCCGTAAGTAGTCGAACATTGACGCAAAATACAAATCGTTAATTTTAGTCAACTTTAATTTTTGGGAGGATTTCAGAGAACCGAAATTTCTTTCGGGGAAACTTGGCAAATAAAACGTCAGAAAATTCAGTGACTGAGGGAATTGGGAATTATTTAAACTAGTAATCATTTAAACAATTCCTAGTTTCATGTGATGGTCGTTGGGATGTTGTTATTCGAAGCTGATAAACAGCGTTGCCAACACTTCAAAACAAACTATCCTAGTTTTCTGAGTAAAATTATACTATGTGAACAGCCGGTTAAAAATTTGTGTTAGCAAGAATATAATTTTCGATTAAATTAAACTTGAACAGATATTCGACGCAGAAAAGAGCTAGTAAAACTAAAATGTACCAGAAAATTTATATTATACCGAAAAAATTTCCAAGTGTACCAGATCTTTAAATTGTACCAAAACCGGTACAATTGTAACGCTTTGGCAACGCTGCTGACAAGACGCCACAGTAAATGGTTGACAACATTTTCTATCAACTTCTCTTTTGCTGTCACCTGTATAATTTTGGTTGCAGAACCTACAGACACAGGGGTTTTAGTTACTTTGTGATCGTTCTAAGGGCCCCAGTTCCTGAAACCAACAAAAGCATATCTTCCTAAGCAATTTACTATTGACTGTTGATGTTTCTAAAGCTGGTGAGCACCAAGCTGTCGATGAATTTCTGAAAAGTTGCGACATCGACCTCAGACTTGGTCAAGACACGCAATAAGATAAATTAACAGCAACTTGGGATGATAATAGCAGTTTTGAAGGACACCAGTTAATGTTACAAAGCCATCTGTCAGACCCTCAGACCTTTTTTGCCTGATTGTAACTTTGAGATTCGCTCTAAACAGCGACACATTAAGACCGTTCTTTAGCTAATCATTGTCAGGCCAGGATTTACGCATAGGCCCAGTAGGCCCATGCCTCGGGGCGCACAATGCTGAGGGGTGCAAGAAAAAAAAACACTGAGCAATCTTTTGCTAATCATTGTCAGGCCAGGATTTACGCATAGGCCCAGTAGGCCCAGGCTTCGGAGCGCACAATGCTGAGGGGTGCAAGAAAAAAAAAAACACTGAGCGATTTTTTGTTTCATAAAAAAAAACTGGACTGATGTGATTTATCGCTAAAGTGCCAGGTGCAATTTGCTGCTGCGCTGCCCATTTACTGAAGTGATTTTAAAACAACACGGGAATTCCGTAGGCGCTTATAAACTGTCAGATGTCTCCCAAGAATTACAGCTGAGAGCTCAGTATCACCTCTCTTTTGCATCACTCCTGGCTCATCACTCATCAGTTGCCTTCTGTTCAGGGCTTCCACAATCCCCGTAAATCAGGGCTTCCACGATTTTCCGTAAATCTCTGGGCCCCCCCCCCCCCCCAAAAAAAAATGCTTTATCCTAGGGGCACCAAAAAGCTTGGGCCTAGGGACACCAAATATTTAAATCCGGCCTTATCATTGTGCTAAGATCATACATCTTTCGACAGGATACGATTTTGAGGGAAATTTTAGGACTATAATTTTACCTCTTATGCATGTTCTTATGCAAACACCTTTCATCATTCTGCTCTGATCAGCGGCCTAAAAACGATGATGAGTATACCATCTAAGTTCTCTCATCACAGTTCTCTCATTTGCCAATATCAGTCAGTGGCGGATCCAGGGGAAGGGTGAGGGGGGCGCGCGCCCCCTATCATAATCTAAAGCAGTGTAATTTCCTTCATTAACGCAAGTTTGCATTATTTAAACTTGCTCCTAACGCAAGTTTATCGGATCAACCTATTTTGCCCCCCCCCCCCCTTACAAAATCCTGGATCCGCCACTGATATCAGTGAGCTGTAAGATCTGTATGTGTAAGATCATCATACAGTGAGCTGTATGATGAACTAAAGGACAGTAATCTGTGCAGAAAGATGTAAGATCTTAGAAGTAAGACCTTAGCATGGGCGCCGGCAGGGGGGACAGGGGGCCATGACCCCCCTATAAATTTAGAACTATTAAGTAATTATAAGGAAAAAAAAAAAAAAACAGAATATGGAAAAAACATGGAAAAATGTATGTTGCCCCATTGTTGACTGCCTGCCAATAGATTTTGACCCTATAACTAAAGTGTAAGAGCCTAACAATTGTTAACACTAAATCAAAGAACCAGCTTTTTATAGTGATCCTAAATATGTATTTGTTTATTAGTTATTAGTGCAGTTATTATTAACAAGAAAGTTCGTATGATTAAAGAAAATAGAGGGAAAACAACTTAATAAGGGGCAACTTCGGTAAAAATATGCCGTCAACTTTTGCTTGCATTGCCAAAGTACCCATGAGCTGATAGATGAAGGCATTATAATCAGAATTGTTTCCCCTGAACAGAATGCTAGGAATTTTTTGTATTTTCCCCCTGAACGGATACATTTTTTGTGTTTTATTTTCATTTATTTATTTTTCCAGGGGTGATTGTGCTTATCTAGTTGTCGCTTTGAAAACGATTAAATTTTTTTACAGTTATGAAGTATAAAGGTCGAAAATTTATTTGTTTCTGGTATTCAAAATTAAATTAAAAATAATGAATTAAAAATTGTTATTTGATTTTCTTAATCTTAGTTTTAATGTTTTACTTTGAAAAAAAACTACTTTGATAATGCATTATTTTTTTTATAAAGAATTGAGTCTAAGGGCATTAACCATTTTGGTGTTTGATAACCAAGTTCAAAACTGTCGATATTGTTAAAAAAACATCCGTCCAACGCTTCGGCCTTGCTCAACAGAACTGAATACTGGGAGTTTATATCTTAGTTTTTGTGAGTAGGCTACTGTTTTGTGTAATTTTTTAATTGCTCACTTTTTTCCATTTTTATATAATTTTACTTTAATTGACATACTTTTTTCATTGACTTTAGAAAAATGTTTGTCTCTAAGTTTCATTAAATAAAAAAAGAATTTTTTCGACTGAAAGTAAGGATCAACATTAAAACTTAAAACTATAAGAAATTATTACACATATGAGGGGGGTTGCCCCCATCCTCAATACTTCGCTCTTTACGCTACAGTTTTTCGGTACTTAAAAAGGGTTACTTATTGTTCTAATTAAACGACCCTTGTGTTTCAGGAGTTGTTTTTAAAGAATTAGGACAAAATTTAAACTTTAGTGTAAAGAGTGAGGTATTGAGGCGGGGCAGCCCCCTCAAATACGTAATAATTTCTGTTCGTTTTAAGTTTCAATGTTGCTCCTTAATTTCAGTTGATAAAACTTGTTTTTTTTCTATTTAATTTCTGATCGTTTTTTAAATAAAAACCTCTACGGAAAAATCCCCCTTCCCACAGAAATATCCTTAGGGTAATTCAATCCTGGAGGGAATTTACCCCGGACAATTACCCTTAACATCTCCACGCCTAAAATTGAATCAGTAAAGAGTAAGCGAGACATATAAAGAAATTTCTTATAGGAATTCTGGCAAATTCACACAGTGTAAAATTTCCCCTGAAAAGTTCACCCCCTGGAAACTTCCCTCTCCATGGAATATTCTCTCCGTGTAAAATCCTCCCAGCAGGAAATTCTTCCTCCCCTCCCCATCTGAAAAATGTATGCATATTCCCAATAACAAATAAAGCAATGGGTAAATTTTGAAACTTAAAAACCTTTCCCCAGGGGCTGTAGGGGGTCATTTTATCTCTAAAGACATAGTAATCGGGCCTTTCAACTATGCTGAAGAAAAAAGCTATCTTAAAATTTTGATCGGACGATTTTGGGAAAAAGGTGGCGTGGGAGGGGACCTATCTGCCCTCCAATTATTTTGGTCACTTAAAAAGGGTACTAGAACCTTTCATTTCCAACAGAATGGGCCCTCTCTCGACGGTCTAGGCCCACTGGGTTGATATGATCACTCCTGGGGAAAAACAACAACAAATAAACACGCATCCGTGATCTTTCTTATGGCAAAATTACAAAATTCCACATTTTTGCAGATATGAGCTTGTAACTTCTACAGTAAGGTTATTTGGTACGCTGAATCTGATGGTGTGATTTTGATTAAAATTCTATGACTTCGAGGTGTCTTTCCCCTTTTTTTAGAAAATTACACAAATTTTCTCAGGGTCGTAGCTTTTGATGGATAAAACTAAACTTAATGAAGCTTATATATTTGGAATCCGCATGATAAGCTAATTCTGTTGATATAACAATTGGTATCAAAATTCAGTTTTTTAGAGTTTTGGTTACTATTGAGCCTGCTCGCTCCGTACTTACAGTTCATTATTACGAACTGTGGGATTACCCATCAAAACCCAAACAAGGATCACTGAAATATTTATTGTTTTTCTGCGTTACCAAAAGTACTGAATTCATATAACTTTACAGTTTCATGAAATGTAATTAAACAAATAGAAAGGGTTTTCAACTGAAGTAAGGAGCAAGTTTAAAACAAATATAAATTACTCTGTATATAAGAGGGACTGTCCCCTTCTCAACACCTTGCTCATTAAACAAAACTATTTTTAGTGCTTTCAAAAATCTTATCTTTCCAGTTGCAAATTTTATTAAACAATTTGGAAAAAAATCCAAACTTCCCAGTAAAGAGTAAGGAGCTAAGGAGGAAACAGCCCCCTTCATATAAAGAATAATCCGTTTAAATAAGTTTCAAATCTGTTTCTCTCTTTCAGTTAAAAGGCTATTTTTTTATTTAATTTCTGATTGTTTTCCAAATTATACCCAGTCCTAACGAAGATACAATTTGAGGTAACGGTCCCTTAAATCCCTGGTTAATTGTTTCTAAAATGTGTATATTGATAATTGTACGTGCACGAACGTGCGCACGCGTTAGTGCCGTTCGCATGCAATTGTACGTGCGCATTCGTTAGTACCGTTCTACGTTTAAATTTTCAATTTCAGTTTTGGATCATACTTAAAAAATTGGCGATGAATAGTAATTTTGGTAAAAATCCTTGTTAATATAAATACAAAAGAATTTCGGTTGGATGAAAAGGAGTATTATTTTTTGTCTGGATGGAAATTTTGTCAGGATTTTAATCTTCTACATAACTGAAGCCATCACCACATCTACAATAGGATTTTTATCGATAAATACATTACATACATTTGTTTAAATACATTGAAATACTTATATAAATAGATAAAGAAAATAACACCATTTAAAATAGCTGAAAACTAAGTTCCTTGCAGTATCTGCCACTCCAAAGAAATTTCCTGGCTGGGCTGATGATGACCTGCCTTGTTTTTTCTACCTCTGTGCTGGTAGAAATGAGAATGTAATATTTTAGCTGTATAGAGAAACAATTTAGTAAATTCCACCTCTGTGCGGGTAGATATGGGAATGTAACATTTTAGCTGTATAGAGAAACATTTTAATTGATTCCTACTCCCCTCTACCTGTTTCAACGTTTACCCGAAGCCTCATAAAGAGTAAGCAGTTTGTTCATTAAAATATACTTTTTTTTAGGAATCTACCCTACCCCCACCTAAACAATGACTCATCCCCCCTCACTATAGCTGATACGGAATTACAGATCGCCAAACATAGCCTAATTTCATTATAAATAAAGTGAATCCACTTGGTTGAATCCAGTACTGCCACCTTGTGGCAGTACTTCTTTTACAACTAGAAAGCCTAAAATATAGTTATTCATACTTTTAAACCAATTAGATTCTCGGAATTTTTAATTGATTGCAGATTCGTCCTCTTGGGAGTAAACTCGTAGTTTTGTGCCCTAAAATAGCAAGAAAACAAGACTTTCCTCAGGTTCAATCTGTATGGTCGCTGAAAAAGAGCTTTAAATTTACGTTCGAATGAGATCCCTCCCAATTATCTAGGACCTTCGGTTTGATACAATAACCCTGTAAAAAAAAAACAAATAAACATGCATCGATGGTCTTTCTTCTAGAGAAAATAATGCGAAATTCCACATTTTGAAGATTGGAGCTTGAAACCTCTACGGTAGGATTCTCTGATATGATGGATCTTATAAAGAAATTCTCAATGAGATCACTTGCTTTTTAGGGGGGTTTCCCCTTTTTTCAAAAATAATGCAAATTTTCTCAGATTTTTGGTTTTTGGTGGGTAACAATAGACTGAAAGAATTCTATATATTTAGAATCAGCTAAAAAGCCAATACTGCCGGTGTAGCAATTGTCATGAGAATTTTAGTTTTAGTTTTGGTGAATATTGGCCCAAGTCACTTTTTATTTCCTGTTTTTTTTTATCGCAAACTATTTGATAAGATTCTCTTGTGACGAAATTTTTTTTTGAACTTTTTCATTTTATTTGGTTGAATAGAACAGCAAAAAGAAAGAGGGTCAGTTTGACAGCTGTTTTTTGTTGTTCTTTCGCTATTCTATTTTTTTTTAATGTCTTAATATATAAGGGATTTAAATTCGAGGGGGAAAATTGTCCTATTATGAAAGAGGTACATTCTACATGGCCTTTATAAAGTCAAAACATGGTATCTCTATAGGCAGGATGATTTTTGAGTATCTCTACTCCTTCTGTAAACTATTGTAAGGCGTAGGAAATTGCATAAAGACAAGTCTATATCTGTTATAATCTACGGTGTCTCCCTTTTTTAATATAAATGAAATTGCATAAAGACAAGTCTATATCTAGTCTATATTTTTTAAATAAACAAAATTGCATAAAGACAAGTCTATATCTGTTATAATCTACGGCGTCTCCCTTTTTTAATATAAACGAAATTGCATAAAGACAAGTCTATATCTAGTCTATATTTTTTAAATAAACGAAATTGCATAAAGACAAGTCTATATCTGTTATAATCTACGGTGTCTCCCTTTTTTGGTACTTGGTATGACTAAAAGGAACGAATTTAAAATATATAGTAAAATATTCAGCATCTTATAAAGCGTGTCTTGAAATTCAAATACTAGATTTAAACTTTGAAGTCCTAAGTTTACGTGAAGGCCAGTTCTTTTCTACCACCAGCATTTTTTATTTTATTTGAATTTTGTTTAACTTCTTATTTTCATGCTTGTGGTTTTGAAGTGAGAATAGTTAATTTGTTTGTTGAATTAATCAGCAGAAATATAACTATTTAATTTGACTACAATATTCTATTTAATTTGAAATATAACTATTTAATAGAAATATAACTATTTAATTTGACTACAATATTCTATTTAATTTGAAATATAACTATTTAATAGAAATATAACTATTTAATTTGACTACAATATTCTATTTAATTTGAAATATAACTATTTAATAGAAATATAACTATTTAATTTGACTACACTATTTAATTTGACTACAATATTCATGAGTTCTTCCTCCTATTTGCCAGGGTATTTGCACAATCTCATTTTTTGAAAGTCATATTTCCCATAAGTTTCCAAATACTGTGGAAAAAATTCCGTTGCTCCAAAAATTGAAAATAAACTAGGCAGCAAAAAACTAAAATCTTCAGCAAACAATCTTTAGCTCACGTGTACAATTTATCGTGATTTAGGAAATACTATACATTTATAAAAATTGTCCATGTTCTAAAAAATTATTTAAAAAAAAATTGCCCATACAATAAGGAAATACTTGGGTATTTAAAATCACAGTGCAAAGTTACGTATATAAATAATATATTAGAATATATTATATTAGAATATATTATTATATTCTAATATAATACCATCTAATATATAATATATTGATATATTAGACCATATTATTATGACTATATTAGAATATCTGAGTACAGTTATGCAATCACTAAACAATTATTCTATCAGGGTCACATATCCTTCTTCCAGATGGTCAGAACGGCCTAAATTCAGCGACTAGTGACAGTAATCATACTCATTGTTTTTCTTGTCTTCATTTTTTGGAGGTTAATAATGTGGTAGTATTAACCCCCTATAGGATTCAAACATGATCAAGCATCATGACCACCTTCACAGAAAATAATATATAATACATTATCTATTATACACAATGGCGGATCCAGGGGGAGGGCCAGGGGGGCGTGCGCCCCCCCCCCCAACGTCGTCTAAAGTAGTGTAATTTACTTAATTAACGCAATTTTACGTTAATTAAACTTGCTCCTAACGCAAGTTTATCGGATAAACCGATCTTGCACCCCCCCCCCCAAGAAAATCCTGGATCCGCTGCTGATTATACATAATACATTAGATATATATTGTTATATATATTATACATAATTATACATTATTATATAGATTATATATTATACATGATACATTTCTATCGTAATACATGATATAATTATATATGTTATATTTTATACATGATACATAATACATTAGAGGGCCTAGAATAGAGAAGTATAAAGTTTACAGAGAATGGTAAAACATAGAACAGATGAAGCAGAATAATGAATAGTGTGTATAATACAGGAACACTTTAAACAAATCTGAGTACTGTTTTGCAATAATTACACATTTGTCCCAATAGGGTATAAGGGAAATGGAAACTCCCTTGAAGGGTGTAAAGAGGAAGTTTTGAATAGATTGACATGGAGGAGAAGCCTGCTTAGCTTTGTTGGCCTCAGGTGGCTTGGTGCTGCGGTGAGTTGTTAGTAATAGTAGCAGATTCAAACATACGTAAAGATGGTGACCACCTTAGTTTCCAACCTACCGATCTTTTTTTCTACAAAACAATTTTACACCGATCCTCATAAAAGAGTTTTATGTTATGATTTTTATTTCTTTTCTGTCGGCCGACACGCTGTACTACTACTCTACTAGTAGAATATAAAATAGAGTAGAGAATAGAATACATAATACAACAGATGGCATAGAATATAGAAGTATGCATGTAGAAGTATATAGAACATAGAAGGAATGCATAGAGAAGTATAGAACATAGAACAGACTTTAGAATAGAATAATGAACAGTGTGTAACATAAAAATACGTTGATGAATTTAGGTACATTCTTACAATTATTACCATAGACATACTATTATTATATTTAAATTTATAAATCTATGATCATTACACAGCTGTTCTGTTAAGGCAGTGGCGGTTCTGATGTCTCTGGCACCCGGGGAAAAACCTGGATTAGTGCTACCTCCTCCTCCCTGCCAAAAAATTTTCAGGCCAAAAATAAAAAATTATATATTGACAAAACTATTTTCAATTTATTAATTAATTTAAAATTTAGTTTTTATTATCTTAATATAATAATAATTATTATTAATTTGTTCTTTATTTTATTTTATTAATTAAATTATAGTTAACTATGTTTGTTAAATCATTATTACTTAATCTTATTATTATAAAATTGCTCATCACTTATTTTTATTTGACTAATTAATTACTAATTTATACATTACTCTCAAATATTAGCTGCACCCTCTACTTTATTCAATAAAAATAAATAATCAAAAATTACTTAATGATTATAACTATTAGATGATTTATTTGAAATTTTACGCCAAGAAATTTTATACACCCGGAGCAAGTGCCCCCCTGCCCCCCTTAAAACAGCCACTCTATCAGGGTCATATATTAGCCTCCCAGATGGCCAAAAACAGCCTACATTTAGCGACTAGTGACAGTAATCACCATAAATTTTTCGGTACTGTTCTATTAACCGGGATCTTTTATATAATGTTAGTTTGGCTAATGCTACTGAAATAAAGTAAAATAGGAAGAATATACAATAGTTTAGAAATAAATTTGGGATATGTATTTTCACATTAATGGGGTGGGGGGGCAAAGCATATCATATACTAACAACGTAACCTAACCTAATTTCGGTACCTCCCCCCCCCCCCCAAACACCAAAAAACAGAAGGCATTGTAAACCTGTTTTCATCAGGCGTCTCGATCTATTTCGTGACTGAAATGCATTGCCGTATTCAAAAGAGCCCGGTTAATAGAACAGTACCAATTTTTCTTTGCCTTCATTCTTTGAAGGTTAATAATTTGGTAATATTTCCCCCCTATTTAATTCAATGATGATGACCACTCTAAGGGTTACAATCCTTGACTAAATTTTTCTTCATTTTAATTTTTACTTTAGCTTCCTCCTATTAAGTATAATTACGAGAATGTCTTGCTTTCAAAATAAAGGTTATCCAATTCATTGTGAAGGTTACATGCACAACTGGTCAACATCTGCGGTTTTGATGGAACATGAGGAATATTAAAGTCACCGTTAGCTTCATATTTATGATATATTTCTCCTCATTCGGACACAAGTGTGAAACATTATTTGAGCTCTTTTACTATTTATGAATATATTAATTTTGTGTGTTCTCAAGGTGCAAAGTCTCCCAAAGCTCTCAATTTTGACATTAGATAGAAACATAAAAAGAGAACAATAAATTATGTTCAATCCACATATAAAGTTCGGTTAAATTTTGAGTTAATTTGGAACCTTACTGAGGGTTGAAGTTTTTTGCCTTTTGAGCTTTGCTGGATTAGGTCGGCTCAGTTAAGTTTTTGTCGATAAATTTTACTCGGGTTGAGTGTTGCCATATAGTTTTGCACATGCCAAATTTTACTCGGGTAGATTTTTTTTCTAAATTGAATATTGTCGGATTGGATTTTTCAAAAATTTTGGGGTTGAACTCTAAATTTTTATTTTGTCGAGGACCAGAGATCCCTACCCACGAAGAAAAGACAGAACCGGGCTGAGAGTGTATTAGTCCTAGATGTGACAGCAAAACAGCATCTTTCTACTTTTATATGTAGCTTGTGTGAAATATTACATATTTAAAATTTTCAGGGAATAAGAAGCAAGTCTCATTTGAGGCTTTTTTTAAAAAATTATCTTATGAAAATAATGTGCATTTGAGGATCCCCATGCAAAATCTACAGCATAGGACAAATTTTGAGTGACTTCCAAAAAGAATTTCGAAACATTTTTATTTGTAGATTCTAGATACAAAGCATTTTATAAGATTTACCATCTGGCCTGAAAGTTATGCACCCTCTGAAGGACAACGAATAAAACAGACTTGTCCACTTTTTTTCCAGCACAATTTTTTTCCAGCTTTGGTTTACGCAGTATGTCATTGTTGAGCCCAAATTCTATATTCTAAAAAGCTTTTTTAGACTATATAAATTAATTTTATTGCACAAACTAAATATGTAACATTTCATGGGGATTATTTTTAAAGTTTAAAAGCCATCCCCAATGTCCCCCTAAAATGTATTCTAAAATGCTTTTCCCTGATCTAAATAAATATTTGAATGATCGTTGTTTCATCGCTTGATTCGTTGTTCTATTGTTCGTCAGGCTTCATGGCGCTCACCCTGCATGGGGCGAATTCTTGGTCGCTTACGCTCTTTTTCGCTCCTTATGGAGCAAATTAATAGGGAGGCAGAGCACTCATAACCGTCCCCCCTGGTATCTCAGGACTTACATGATTTTTAATTTTTATACTTTTCATGCCTTTACCCTTTTTATTGTTTATTTTGAAGTTATATCCCCCTCCACAAAAATATTAGAGCCTCCAAAAAAACTCATATTTGTGTCATTGTTTATTAAGGATCCCTCACGAAATGGTGTCTCCAGGAAATTAATAATTAATTTGAAAATTGTCACTAAGAGATGCTAGTTGAATCAGCGTAATTAATATGGTCAAAGTTTTGATGCTCATCCTACCCACAGGTCCGTAAAAACCGCAGTAGATTTCGTAAAACAAAAATGTTATGATGACTTTAATTCTAGCTTGTAATTTTGTAGAGTAATAGCTTTCTTCAAAATGAAGGCAAGACTTGGAAGAAATATTACATCTGGGCGCAAGTTAAGGTCACTGGTGGCATTAATAAATATCTGAAGAAGGTTTACGCTATGGAAAAATTCATACAGAAATAAAGATCCAGGTGCGAAAGTGGCTGATGCCGTACGCAGCGTTGCCAATACTTTGAAACAAACTGTGCCTGTTTTTCGACTAAAAGTGTAACCCGAGAGATTGATTTGTACCATCTGAACGACAGGCTAAAAATTTGCCGACGCTGAAAGAAATTGTTCAATACTTAAAACTTAAATGTATTTAAGTATTAAGTATGTATTAAGTATTTAAGTATGTATGTACCAAGTCAGAAAGGAGCAACTAAAACCAAAATGTACAAGAAATTTCGTATTGTATCACAAAATTTCCAAGTGTACTGACTTGCACCAGAAACTCTATATTGAACGCAATGAACTCTATACGCACGGTGTGAAATGTGTGTCATATTTTGAAAAAGAAGTCGCCACTGGTATATCTTTAAACTGTGCTAAATCCCAAGAATCAACTGAAACTATTACTACTATGACACACAAAGGGCAATCCTTTTCCGACCTACACCATTCTACACCATTTTCCACTTTTCCGATCTACACGGTGTATCAGCCAATACACCGCTATATAGCATAGGCACTCATCTTCGGAAACGTTTATTATAACATAGCAATAATATATTATAATATATTTTTATATTATTATAACATAGTAATAATATATAGCTATCACATCATAGCTATTATTTCATAGTTATAATTGAGTTATAATAGTTACTCAAAGTGTTTGCGACGTCGTTCATATAAAAAAAAAACTTCCCAAAATTAATTCCCTAAACAAATTTCACAAGTTCCTGAGCTGTCTAGATCGTTTCATCAAAGCGGAAAATGGTAGCATGCCAATTTTCAGAAAAAATTATAATTATACCACAGGTTTTGAGGAACAAAAATACGAAAAAAGATATGAAAATATGTGCGACATATATATATATATATATATATATATATATATATATATATATATATATATATATATATATATATATATATATATATATATATATATATATATATATATATATATATATATATATATATATATATATATATATATATATATATATATATATATATATATATATATATATATATATATATATATATATATATATATATATATATATATATATATATATATATATATATATATATATATATATATATATATATATAATACTACTACTTCTACTACTGCTACTAACAACTCACCACAGCACCAAGCCGCCTGATACCAACATAGCTACGCACGCTCCCCCTCCATCCCAACCTATCCAAAGCCTCCCTCTTTACACCCTCCCAGGAAGTTCCTATTTCCTTTAAATCTTTCTTTATGACATCCTTTCACCCCAGACAAGGACGACCTGCTTTTCGTTTAGCTCTAGACGGTTGGCCGAAAAGGAAGATCTTCGGAAATGTGTCATCCTTCATTCGCAGAACGTTTCCTAGCCATCTCAACCTTTATTTCATTATAAAAATTGGGATTGAACCACATTTTTGGTACAGACTACTGTTTGAAGTACGGTCAGTCAGCCGGGTACCCAGAACAATCTGTTGGCAATTTCTCTGGAAAACATCTAGTAAATCTTTATTTGCTTTTCGGAGCACCCATACTTTAGAGCCATATTTGACCACTGTCATCACTGTACCAATGTTCTAATCTTGGTCTGCAGACCTATCTTCCGGTTCTTCCATACTTTTTTTAACTGTGAAAAAACACCCTGAGCCTTGGCTATTCTACTTTTAACATCTTCACTGCTCCCACCGTCTTTACTAATGATACTACCAACCTAAGTGAAGCTGCCCACCTGATCAATCAATTCGTTACCCAACGTCGGCTTTTCATCTTCACTTATTCCGAGCCTTAGTAACTTAGTCTTCTTAACATTAATTTTCAAACCTATTCTAGCACCCTGAACTCGCAAAACCTCTAACCATTCCATTCATTTAACCAACCATTCCATTAAAATTATTCATTTTGCTCAAACTGTCATCTAGGATACTTAAATCATCAGCATAATTTAAGTCCGTGAAAGTTTTTTTCTCAATTTGATTCCGTGTTCTCCCATTGCCTTTCCTGTGCTCCTTAAGACAAAGTCCATCAAAAGGATCCACATAAAGAGGGATAGAACACAACCCTGATTAACTCTTGATTTAACACAAAACCAGCTGCTAACCTCATTTCCTACCTTAACCGCAGCAGTGTTATTCTCGTACATAGCACTAATCACTTTAATGCATTTGTCTGGTATACCATACACGGATAAGACCTTTGCTAAAGCTCTTCTATCAACAGAGTCGAACGCCTGCTCATAATCTATAAAACTGTGGACCAAAGGTGTTTGACAACTAAGGCACTTCTCAATTAGTAACCTAACAGTGAAAATTTGGTCGACACATCCTCTGGCTTTTCTAAAACGGCACTGTTCTTCTCTTAAAACTTTGTCTGCAGCATCTCTCAGTCTAAAAAGTATCATACTACTAAGTAATTTCCTACAAATAAAGACCAGACTAATGCTTCTATAATTACCACACTCACTCTTATCCCCGTTCTTATACAGTGGTTTAATTAAGGTTTTCCTGAAATCGTTAGGTACTTCCCCTTTTTCGAAAATCATATTCGTAATCTTCAGCAACTTATTTGTAACATCAGAGCCACCATATTCAAGAAACTCATTTACCACAGTATCAGCACCTTGAGCCTTATTGGTTTTTAATCCTTTTAGTGCTGTCGCTAATTCTTCCTCACAAAACAAGTCTTCCTTCACATCCAAGGCATCACAAACTTTTTCATTTTTCCACTTTATTTGTTCCTGCAACTTCATCTCGGTTAAGCACATTCTCAAAATGATCCGCCCATCTCTCTTTAACCCTTTCCTTATCACTAATTGTGGCCCCGTTCCTATTTTTAACTGGGAGAAGTCCGGATTGACTACTCCCTCTCAATTTATTAACATGACAGTACAATAAATTACTATTATACCTTCTAGCTGCATCTTCCAAGTCCTCGGCAATTTTATCCATGACCTCCATTTCACACCTCCTTAGTTCATATTTTAGTGCTTTCTCCACTTTCTTTACATTCCTTTTGTTTTCTTATGATCTATCACTCAGACATTTCATGTGCAAACCCCCTCCCCTCTCTATTAAACATAAAGCTTTTTCACTAATATTCATATCTGCAGTCTTAACTGTCTTCCCTAAGACGCCATCAGCAACTTCACAAATTGTTTTTCTAAAATTATTCCAACCATCTTCCACATTGTCAATTTTATACTCTCAAGTTTAGTTTTCAACTGTTCCCGGAAAGTTTCTCTCCAATTCTCGTCCTGAAGTCTACCAACATCGTAACTTCCAGGGAGGTAGTTACCCTTCCGAAATTTTAGCTTAACATTAACCCTAGACACTACTAGATGTTTATCATTGCTTTTAACATCAATAACAGCACTCCTATATACCTTAGTATCTTCTATTGATATTGATCCTTCCAGTCTTTCATTCAATTTCCAATCGAATGAGCTTTTTTTGAAGTTTCTACGACAACACTTTCTATAAAAACCTTATATGCCCCTAGAGCATAACTTACAACCCTTGCTCTGAGGGCTGTGGGGGAGTCTCCTCCTCAAAAACATAATTTCCAGACTTTTTAACTACGTCGAATAAAATGGCTACTTAAATTTTGATTGGATGTGTTTGAGGAAAATATGGGCGTGAGAGGAGGGGGTTTAATTGCGCTTAAATCACTTTCGACTATCAAAAAGGGCACAAGCCCTTTGAATTTCTAATCGAATGAGCCCTTTTTGAATATTCAACGTCAAAGATTTCAATAAAAACCTTATATGCCCTCATGACATAACTTACAACCCTTGCCCTGAGGGCTGTGGGGGGAGTGTCATGATGAAAGATATAATTTCCGGACCTTTCAACTACTTTAAACAAAATGGCTATCTCAAAAATTTTGATTCATTGTGTTTGGATAAATGACGGGCGTGGAAGGGGGGTTTGTTGCCTTTCAATCACTTTCGACTCTTTAAAACAGCCCTAGCCATTTCAATTTCAAATCAAATGAGCCCTTTTTGAACTTTCTACGATAGCTCTTTCTATACAAACCGTATAGGCCCCTAGGGTATTGCTTATACCCCGTGCCTCGCGGGCTATGGGGGGGGGGGGGTTGTCATCCCTAAATACAAAAGTTCCAGAAAATTCAACTTCGTTGAACAAAATGGTTGTCTCAAAAGATTGATTGGATGTGTTTGGGGAAAAGGTGAGCGTGAGAGGGGGTTAGTTTGCCCTCCAATCACTTTCGACTATTAAAAGGGGCCCTAGCCCTTTGAAGTTCCAATCGAATGAGTTTGTTTTGAGGTTTCTACGACAATGCTTTCTATAAAAACCTCATATACCCCCAGGGCATAACTTACAACCCTTGCCCTGAGGGCTGTGGGGGGACTGCCATCCTTAAAATCCTAATGTCTATCCGTAAATCAACTACGCTGAACAAATTGGCTATCTCAAAATTTTTATTGAATGTCTTTGAGGAATTGGTTGTCGTGGACGGGGTGTTAGTTGCCTTCCAATCACTTTCGACTATTAAAAAGGGCACAAGCCACTCCAATTTCCAATCGAATTAGCCCCTGTCGAAATTTCTATGACAACTGCTTCGATACGAAGTGCCCTGGTCTAAAGAAAAAAAACAATGATAAATAATACATTATGCCAATATCGTTCTTTACTTAGGCAGCGCGATTGCGCTGCCTATGATCATTTTAATGGAGTTTATCTTAAGGAGCACAGGAAAGGCGCACAGGGAGCACAGGGAGAATACGAAAGGAGCACAGGGAGAATACGAAATCAAATGGGGAAGAAAAACTTTCCTTGACTTAAAATTATGCTGATGATTTAAGTATCCTAGATGAAAGTGTGAGCAAAATGAATGAAATTTTAGAGGTTTTGCGAGTTCAGGGTGCTAGAATAGGTTTGAAAATTAACGTTAAGAAGACTAAGATACAAAGGCTAAAAAGGTGACGTTGTGTATAAGTAAAGATGAAAAGGTGACGTTGGGTAACGAATAGATTGATCAGGTGGGCAGCTTCACTTACCTTGATAGTATTATTAAAAAAGACTGTGGTAGTAGTGAAGATATTATAAGTAGAATAGCCAGGGTGTTTTTTCACAGTTAAAAAATGTATGGAAGGATAGGAAGACAGGTCTACAGACTAAGATTATTTGAGATATTTATTAATGTCACCAGTGACCTTAACTTGCGCCCAGATGTAATATTTCTTCCAGGTCGTGCTTCATTTTGAAGAAAGCTATTACTCTACAAAATTACAAGCTACAATTAAAGTCATCATTACACTTTTGTTTTACAAAATCTACTACGTTTTTTACGGACCTGTGGGTAGGATGAACATCAAAACTTGACCATATTAATTACGCTGATTCAACTAGCATCTCTTAGTGACTCTTTTCTAAGTAATTATTACTTTCCTGTAAACACAATTTCGTGAGGGATCCCTAATAAACAGTGACACAAATATGAATTTTGTTTTGGAGGCTTCAATATTTTTGTGGAGGGGGACATAACTCCAAAATAAACAATAAAAAGGGTAAAGGCATGAAAAGTACAAAATTTAAAATCATGTAAGTCCTGAGATACCAGAGGGGACGGTTATGAGTGCTCTGCCTCCCTATTAATTTGCTCCATAAGGAGCGAAAAAGAGTGTAAGCGACCAAGAATTCGCCCCATGCAGGGTGAGCGCCATGAAGCCTGACAAACTAGAACCTTAGAATCCAAGCATTGGAACAACAATCATTCAATTTTTTATTTAGATCGGGGAAAAGTATTTTAGAATTTTAGGGGGATATTGGGGATGGCTTTTAAACTTTAAAAATAATCCCCATGAAATGTTACATATTTAGTTTGTGCAATAAAAATTAATTTATATAGTCTAAACAAGCTTTTTAGACCCGGAATGACTCGAAAAATGATCAGAAATTGCAAAAAAAAAACATTTTTTTTTCTCAAAAGAAAGTACGAAGCAACGTTAAAACTTAAAACGAACAGAAATTATTTTATATTTAAAGAGGGGATGGGGGAGCCCCTTCCTCAATCCCTTGCTCTTTGCGCTAAAGTTTGACTTCTGGCGTTAATACTTTAGTGTAAAGAAGTACGTTGCTCCTTAATTTGACGTTGCCCCATCTACTAAAAACGTGCATAATCGTTTCAAACTTTCTTGTTTTATTTTATTAATTTCACCTCTTTAACTTTTTTTTTATTTCAATCTAGGTATCATAGGCTTTTTTTGTTTCAGGTGCGGGGGTTTCATTTTTGGTTCTAGTGACTATCTATTTTTAAGTAACGATGCCGATAAAAATAATACAAATCTACCGTTTGAATATTTGAGCTCTGAAATCCCGACAGTATTTTTAAAACAAATGTTAACTTACCTAGACAACAAGGCCGTACCCAGGATTTTTTTTCGGAGGAAGTTTTTTTTAAAAAAAATTCGGGGGGGGGGGGGGGGGGTAAAAAAAAAAAAATTAAAAAACCCAAACAAAAATTTTTTTATATCCATTTTTTTTATTTTTTTACGGGTCAAACAACCGGGGGGGGGGGTTCAAACCCCCTACCCCCCCCCTCTGGGTACGGCTTTGCTAGACAATACTGTATCTTTTAGAAGGCAAATCGGCCACATAGCTTTTATCCGTATATTACTTGTTATTTTTCTTTTTTTAAACTTTAGAACAGACTTCAGTTTTTTAAGGTTTTGTTCATACTCTCGAATAAAAAACATTTTGCAGAAAAGGAATATTCCCTTATTTACTAAATAACGCTAAAATTGATCCATTCTTAGCGTCAAAATAGGTTGTTATTCGAGGAAAAAGAATTAGTAAAAGTATTTTTATTTGTAAATTACTATGTTAAGTATTAATTCGTAAATGACTTAGTATATCAATTAGTAAATTAGTATTAAGTAAATTAGTTGGTATAAGTAAAGATGGCCTTGAATTCTGATTATTTTGCTACGTTGATAGCCCTCCTGAAGACTTCTTTGCTTACCAGATCTATAAATTTGTTTCCTGAGAAACAAATTTTTGTTTTTATCGCTGACTTTTATTAACGAAATCTATTAGAGATCCAGTGATCATAACCAAGTATTGTGTGTTATAACACAATTGTTGACACAATTCATCTTGAATATAACTGGATTTAATGTTTAAAATATTGATAATCAATGTCGTAATTGTCGAGCCGCTAAGTCGGCTTAATTTTTTTTTTCAAACATCTTTTTTAACACACTAGGTTAAAATTTCCGGTTTCGCTGATTTTTTACGCCTTTTTTTCTAGTACCCGCTACTACCAAAACCTTCGTAATTACATATGAAGTTCTTTTTCATTACAAATTGATTTCCAAAGCTTCCTAATTTTTTCAAATGCATATGGTAAAAAAAATTCGTTCCACTCGTAAAAATTAAAAACAAATTTATAAAAGCAAATTTTGATGCGTTTTTTGAAGTTTTTTCTAGCTTTCCACAGGGATATAGCTAGAAAGTGATTCTAAATTTGTGGAGAAACATGTAAATCTAATTTGAATTTAAAGTTTTCTGAGGCTCTTTATATGGGGTCCCTTAAATAAAATCAGAGGTCGGTCAACCTCCATACTTTCTCATCGTCATTCATCAGCCTCACGTACCTCTACACAAGGTTATAGCTTGAAGGCAATTCTAAAATTTTTGAGAGACATCTAGCCTTTATCTAAAATTAAAGTTCTTAAAAGATAATGTAGGATTATCAGGATACTTGACAACACTGGTTTAGCAGCCTTTTTTGGGGCTCCTTAAAAAATCAGAGGTTCACCAACCACCATGTTTTCTCATCGTCATTCATAAACCTCATATACCCCCCCCCCGCAGAAATTTAGCTTGAAGGAAATCCTAGATTTACTGAAAGGAATATAACCTTAATCTGAATTTGAAACTTTCTGAAGCTCTTCATAGGTAATGCACGATTATCAGGATACTACACAATGCCTCTTTAGCAGCTTTTTTCGGGCCCTTTAAAAAATATTAGTCTCACCAACCTCCATAGTCCTACTTCCTCATCATCATTCATCCACGTAATATACGTCTCAATAGGGATATAGCTTGAAGGAGATTCTAATTTTTGCAAAGGCAATACCTTTAATCTGAATTAAAGTTTTCTGATGTTGTTCATAGGTAATGCACGATTATCAGAACGCTTGAAATACTGCTTCAGTAGCCTTTCCGGGGCCCCTTGAGAAGACATTACAGGGTTAATCACCATATTTTCTCATCGCCATTCATCAACATTATGTCCACGTATAAATTTTCGGCTAAATTAGGAACCTGTCCCCGCCACCTCGTTTACTTCTCGGAAAGCCACTTGTGCCGCACAGTTCCGCCACGCGCGGCACAGTTCCGCGGAGAAGAAGGCTATTTACCCTCTTCTGCATAAATTTGGCTTTAAACAAGCTTTCTTTCGTTGATGACTACCCTCGACAATTAGAACACGGAAAGATATGATGTGGAGAAATATTATTATATAGCCCATGTAACTTGACTATCCGGATATGGACCCCTCTTGCCCCCCCCCCCAATTCAATAGGTGGAGAAATGCCCCTGCTGGAAAAGGGGGGAGGGTGGAATCCCCATTGAAGTTCACAAAATCTAGGCTATAAGACAAATAGCATGTACAAATTATTAAAAAAATTCTTCTTTAATAAAACATTAGAATTTCACTTATTTAACCAAAAGACAAACTGAAAATAACCAATCTAGCGGAGGGTAAAAATCATCAACAAGTAATAAAGAGCTAATGGAGAAAGAAACAACGGTTGCCAAATCTACAAGCACCTCGAGCACGAAAATGTACACACGGTGCAGGGCTTGGCATTCTCTCTGAAAAAAAAGTCTCAATTAATGTCAACACATAATGTCAGCTCATTATATCTCTAAAAAGAAGTCTTGGTTAATGTCAATTCGAAAGTAAAGAAAATAAACAAGAGCTCTGCAAGTACTTGACATAAACAATTCCAACTAAAAAAAATCCTCAACTCCGGCCAACTAAATAAAAACCCTTCTGCCATGCATATTTCGCGTCCAAAATTGTCAATCAGGCATACATAAGTGCATTAAAGTATTATACTCTATTGAAGACATCTTAAATGAAGATAAAGGAAACCATTTCTTGATAAGTGACAAATTAGCTTATAATTTAAAAGATAAAGTAATTGAGTGTTTAGATGCGTAATCAAACAGTTCGTTGCAACGAACTGTAAAGTAAGGAGCGACCCGGCTCAATAGTAACCAAAACTAAAAAAAACGGATTTTGATATCAACAGATATAACGAAAGGAATTGAATTTCTATGCTGATTTCAAATATATAAGTTTCATCAAGTTTAGTCTTACACATCAAGAGTTAAGAGTCTTAGAATATTTGTTTTATTTTCGAAAAAAGGGGGATACACCCCCTAAAAGTGATAGAATCTTAATGAAAATCAAACCATCAGATTCAGCGTATCAGAGAACTCTACTGTACAAGTTTCAAGCTCCTATCTGCGAAAATGTGGAATTTAGCATTTTTTGCCAGAAGAAAGATCAAGGATGCATGTTTATTGTTTTTTTTTGCAGGCCTGATCGTATCGACCCACTAGTCCTAGAATATCGCAAGAGGGCTCATTCAAACGGGAATTAAAAGTTCTAGTGCCCTTTTTATTTGAACAAAAGTGGAAGGGCAACTAGGCCTCCTTCGACGCTCATTTG
This sequence comes from Artemia sp. Qi Xiang Cuo, assembly GCF_049724085.1. Classification (NCBI taxonomy): domain Eukaryota; kingdom Metazoa; phylum Arthropoda; class Branchiopoda; order Anostraca; family Artemiidae; genus Artemia; species Artemia sp. Qi Xiang Cuo. The sequence goes on from NC_142811.1 coordinate 17,423,622, forward strand.
TTCCCAAAGTCATTCGATCAAAATTTGGAGATAGCCATTTGGTTCAGCATAGTCGAAAAATCTAATAACTATTTCTTTGAGAATGACTTAATCCCCCACAATCCCCGGGGATAGGGCTACAAGTTGTGAACTTTGCCCATTGTTTACATATAGTATAGGTTATTGCAAAGTATACAGACGTTTTCAGGGGGGATTTTTTCTGGTGCGGGGGGGGGGGGGTCGGGGGTTACGTTGGAGAATCTTTCCATGGGGGCAGGGAATTTTCCGTGAAGGAGGCGCCGAATTTCCCAGCATTATTTAAAAAACCAATCAGAAATTAAATAAAAAAACAAGTTTTTTCAACTGAAAGTAAGGAGCAACATTAAAACTTAAAACGAACAGAAATTATTACGTATATTAGGCGGTTCGCCCCCAAGTCAATACCTCACTCTTTACGATAAAGTTTTTTAAGTACTTTCAAAAAAGCCATTTATTCTAATTAAACGGCCTTTGTGATTCAGGGGCCATTCTTAAAGCATTGGAACTAAGTTCAAACTGTCTAAACTGGTCAACGGGGAGCAGGGCTCGATGTGTCGGCCATAAACAGAGATAAGCAAATGCATAAATAACAAATAAAGGATGTCAATAAAAAAAACAAACATACAAGGCAGGAGATATCAGACGAGTCCTCCCAGCCCAGCGCGGAGAACACCACAACAAAATTCATACAAATATCTGTTATTCATCAATCCCAACATCCAGACAAAGAACTATTTTTGAAATATGTTTTTTCAAAGAAAATCGGCTCTTTTAACTTGGGCACATTTCTACTAAATTAAGTTTATTTACAATATGAGGAATCTGGTATCTGATTGAGAATCTAGCTCTTTCTGATTTAATTGGGGGAAGGCGTTACTTCTTGGAGCGGACGGCTTGGAGGAGATGGCTTCAGATTTCCCCCGGGTCTTGTCAGTCATCTGATTTTTGGAATAAATTGGACCATAATAAGTGGTTGTGAGACCACAAGAAGTTATTCGATCTGATGGTCTTACAGGGAAGGAATCAGTGCTCATATGTTATCAGTGAATATGTTTTTTTTACATGGTAAAAAATTAACGATAATTACTAACAAGACTAACAATATACACTAACAATAATAACTAAACAGAGTAACAATACTAACAAGACCAGTAACAAGATTAACAACTCACCACATTATCAAGCGGCCTGAGGCCAACACAGCTACGCAGAGTCTTCATCCATCCTAATCTATTCAATGCCCCCCCTGTTTACACCTTCCCAGAAAATTCCCTTTCCCTTAAATCTTTCTTCACGAAATCCTCCCACCCCAACCGCGGACGACCTGATTTCCGTTTAGCCTAGACGGTTGGGCGAGAAGAAAAATCTTTGGCAATCTGCCATCCTTCATCCACAGACGTGCCCTAGCCATCTCAACCTATCTCTCATCATAGCCCCAAAAAGCAGGATTGAATCATACTTTTCGTACAACCTAATGTTTGAAATACGGTCAGTCAGTCGGGTACCCAGAACAATCCGTCGGCTATTTCTCTGGAAATCTGCCTATATCTTTGGCAATCTGCCATCCTTCATCCACAGAACGTGCCCTATCCATCTCAACCTATCTCTCATCATAGCCCCAGAAAGCAGGATTGAATCATACTTTTCGTACAACCTAATGTTTGAAATACGGTCAGTCAGTCGGGTACCCAGAACAATCCGTCGGCTATTTCTCTGGAAAACATCTAGCAAATCTTCATCCGCTTTTCGGAGCGCCAATGCTTTAGAATCATATGTGACCACTGCCATCACCGTAGCTTCCAATATTCACATTTTGGTTGGCAGAATTATCTTGATTTTCTTTCAATCCTTTTCAACTGTGAAAAAGCACCCTGAGCCTTGGCTGTTCTACTTTTAACATATTCACTGTTCCCACCGTCTTTACTAATAATACTACAAAGATAAGTGAAGCTGTCCCCTGATCAATCTTTTCGTTACCCAACGTCACTTTTTCATATTGACTTATTCTTAGCTTTAACAACTTAGTGTTCTTGACATTAATTTTCAAACTTATTCTACCACCCTGAACTCGCAAAACCTCTAAAAGTTCATTCATTTTGCTCACGCTTTCATCTAAAATGCTTAGATCACAAGCATAAGTTTAAGTCCAGGAAAGTTTTTTTCCCCATTTGATTCAGTGTTCTCCCATTGCATTTCCTGTGCTCCTTAAGACCAAGTCCATCCAAATGATGCATATAAAGGAAGATAGAACCAAGGCCATAGCCAGGGGGTGGGGGGGTTTGGGGGTTTGACCCGCTCTCCCTTAAATGTTTGTTTGGCTCGTAAAAACATAACAAAAATGCACGTAACCAAATTTTTGATGCGTTTTTCTGAATTCATTTTTTTTTGGTAAAAAGACCGTATCCTAGATACGGCCCTGGATAGAACAAAGCCCTGCTAACTCCTGATTTAAAACAAAACCAGCTACTTACCTCATTTCCTACCTTAACCGCAGTAGTATTATTGTCGTATATAGCACTAATCACTTTTTAATGTATTTATCTGCTATACCATACAAGAGTAAGACCTTCGCTAAAGCTCTTCTATCAGCTGAATCGAACACTTACTCATAAACTATAAAACTGAGGACTAAACAAGAATAAATAAAAAACTAACAATACCAAAAATAAAAAAAAGATGCAGATAATTCCAGGAACAAGAATAACAGTACTAAGAGGCCTAACAATAGTAACAGAACTAAGAATAAAAAATAACTTACTTGGAGGCTCACGATTCCAGTTTCCAGGGTCTCTCCTCCAAGGTCTCAGAGGTCTGTATGCATGGGCAGCATCTTAAATAGAAATAAAAAATTTCAAGAATTTTAAGATAATTTAAAATCTCAGTGGACAAAAAATGCTTATTTAAAATTGAACGGATTTTAAATAAATTCACATCTGATTTTTGTCGTTTGGTTTTTGGAAATTTTTAAAATTTTTTGGTTATTGACGTTTATCCAAAATAACCCCTTGGAAGATCCTTTAAGAAACTGCTGATAAGGCCCTTAATATTAACATATTAGTAAAGTTTTTAAAATCAGCATCTTGTCAATACCTTCACAGGAAGGGGAGGGGAAGGGGAATGTAAAACATTGGTACAAATTTATATTATTTTGCCCCTATCCCCCTCATAACAATCCTCTATCCCCTCTTAAAAGGTCAGACGGATGCCCATCTATGATCTTGAAGTTTTGCTTTTCAATTCTACTGTTTTATAGCATATATAACAAGGAGGAAATCACAGCAAAATATATAACATATAGGGAGGGGGAGGATAGAAATAACATGGGAAGTAAGAGAGTCTCGAATTTCAAATATGAAAAGCAAGTTCACTTTTCCTTGTCATTTCTTAAGCTCCAAGTTAAGGTACTGGTGTATTATGCGGGCCCACCGCTATAAACTGTATCAAGGAAACCAGTCACAAAACCCGTCAAACGGGCTATTTGCAAGAGACCGCTATAGATAAATGATTGCAAAGCGTTGTTTCTCAATGTTACAATATTTAAACGATTGTTTTTTTGGGGTCTAGGGGTGAAAAAGGTACCTAGGTTAGGTTACATATTTAATATATGCTATGCTTTATCCCCCACCCCCCGTAATGGGCAAATATATAGCCCAAATTTGTTTCTAAACTATGATATATTCATCACATCTTATTTTATTTCATTTGCATTAACCAAACTTGACTTCTTCGCGGTGCTCGTATAATGCACCAGTACCCAAGTTAATTATTAGTGGGTAGTTTCCCGTATTTTAATGGTTTATTTTCTGTTCGTTTGTCCAATTATCGAGAATAATCGTTACGTTGACCCTTAAGTCATATCCAGTAGGGGAGAGGGGGTCACTGGATTTGACCCCCCCCCTCCGAATAAAAATGCTGGATACGCCCTTAACTGACCCTTACCCAAAACTAAAATCGAATCCTCTACATAGAATCTCTGCAAAAAAAGTACTTTCAGAATCATTACAGGAGAACGAAATATACTTAATTTCCTGAAAAAAAGAAGTTAGAAATCGAATAAAGAGAGTTATGTCCTTGAACCTGTTATACTCCCAACAATGTGTACACCCTGCAAGTACATAGAGGGAGGGTGGCTCCCCCTGAATATATGCAAATTCGCTTAAAAGGACAATCTGGTTTATGGCTTTAGGACTCCTTGAATAGTTTGGAATATTCGAATACTGAGCCTTCAGAGTAAAACCAAAAATCGTCTTCAAGAGAATCGATCCGCCATTGTTGTATTACAATTTTAAGACCAATTCTGATAATTGCCAACGGAAATCCTTTCCGAAAGGAAATTGTCGAAAAGAAAATCCTTTTTGCCAAATAGAGTCCTTTTCGAACACCCTACGACCATCTTGGTAAAAAATCCATATGCGAAATAACCAGCACCTTTTAGCGACTGACCTACTGACTAGGCTACAGCCTAGGCTCTGACCCTATTCAGTAACAGGAGTTGTGATCGTAACAGTAACAGTAACAGGAGTTGTGATCTATCGACTAGAGTTCAAGAGTAAAACGGTCAGAGTAGCTTCACTACGTAAGATAACATACTTGAAATTGACTGTAGTTAAACTATAATCCAGGGTTGCCATCCCTAATGATTTATCACTATTTCAGTAATTTTTTATATTGCATAAGCAAAAAAGTCCCTAAATCAGCGCATAAATTACTAGATTATTGAGGACAATCATTAAATCAACCAAAAAATCACCAGAATCTAGTGATTTTCCGCGGGTGGCAACCCTGCTATAATCATCTAAAGTTCAAAGTCCGAACGTAATTGACCCATAAATCTCAGAGTAAGATATTTGCAATGAGGGAAGCAGCCCCTACTGTAATTGGGAAAAAAATAGCAGTGCTATATAAAGAATAAAACTATATACTAGCTATGGACAAGTTAAGGGGGAGTGGGAGTAGTTAAGGGGGAGTGGGAGATACTTCATGGTCACTATTCGAGGTAATTTCAGTAGTTTCTTCAAAAGGAGGTATTCACTAAACTGTAGAGTAAGACAAGGATTTTTCTTTAACTTCATTTTTTTTTACCGAAGATACGAAAAATTTATTTTTCGAAATCTAGAGGGGAGGAGGACATTTTTTTTAGTTTTTTTTTTTTTTTTTATATAAGCTTTGTTACTAATAAAAAAAACAAAGTAGCCGTTTCTTGGGAAATTACATTCCCAAGGTCATTTAAAAAAAATTTTTTTTGTTGAGAAATCATGAAATATGAGATACACCCTTTTGTTCCGGCCAAAGCATTATACTAAGCAACTTTTGGCGAAGAGTTTTTTCTTAAATAACTTATTTATTCACAGAAACCATAAAATTATTTTAAATTAAACAAAATAAATAAAAATAGATTCAACTTAAATTACTGATTAAGTTAAATTTTCCAGAACCGAGTTATAAATTACAAGAAATATCACATAAGAAATTTACATATCACAAAAATGTGTCACAAAAATATATTACAAAACCGTGATTTATAAATAAATCACAGAAGTTAAAATATTAGGATGATCACAAAATATAAGCTTTTCTCATAAAAAGAGTATTTCCATAAATTAAATTTTTGATGAATTCTTTTATTTTTATTTGAGTTTTGGAGACCTCCTTGGATAAGATACTTAATATATAAGATATTTTATTATTTGATAACCAATTTTACCGTATTTATTTCTTAAAGCAGCAATTCCTATCAGGGGCGGATCCAGGATTTTTTTGAGGGGGGGGAGCAAAATAGATTGATCCGATAAACTTGCGTTAGGAGCAAGTTTAATTAATGCAATCTTGCGTTAATTAAGTAAATTACACAACTTTATAGACTACGTTAGGGGGGGGGGTGCCCCCCTGGATCCGCCACTGTTTCCTATTAACGCAAGTAATTGTTATTCTTATTTTTAATGCGACATAAATTATGCATTTTAATTTAATTATTTAATTAAATTATACATTGTTTTTAAATTAATATTCAAATTAAATTTAAATTATTATTATTAAATTAATCATTTAATTGCGACAGAAATTATGAGATTAAAGTCGTAAACTTAGATATATTCAAAGACTAGAATGAATAAAATGGAATGAATAAAAAAATAAAAATAAAATAAAATAAATTGAAATGAATAAAAACAAATAAAAACATTAAAAAAGAAAAAGAAAAAAACTTACCAGGAGGATGAATTGGCATTCCATGAGGCATTCTCATGTCTGGACCCATTTGAGGTTCAACAAACATTGAACCATCTCCTGTCTGAAACAAAGCACGAATCAAATAAAATATAGTAAAAATAAAATATACAAAATATAATAAAAAAAGGAAAACATAATTAAATAATGTTTTAACTTCTAAGACCCTAACAAGGCCGTGTCCATTAAAGTGGCCGTATCCATTAAAATTAAATGACGTTTTTAAATTAGTGTAGGTGACATTAAAGTTTTGAAATTATGTGAAACAGATTATTATGTCACCGAGAGGAGAGGAGGTGGGTAAAAAAAAAAAAAAAAAAAAAAAAAAAAAACAAGGCTGTATTCAGCAGAGGGGTCAGGGGTATACCCCCCCACCCGAAATTTTGTTCGAGTCGTAAAACGTAACAAAAATGAATATAAACCTATTTTGATGCAGTTTTGAACTTTCCGTAGTCCCCCCCCCCGGAAAAATTGCAACTCCCCTCCACCCGAAAAAAGCCGGGATACGTCCCTGACCCTAATCATACTGTAATTGCACAAGAACAGAATCTTCCTGTTTTTGTAATCCTTCAATTTTGTTAAAACAAAAAATACTAGTAGCACATCAAGTAGCAAATGAAACTAATATATTCAAACAGTCTAAGCCAATAATATTCAAGGCATGCTTGTAAGAGGAGGGGCTAGAATACAAAGCAACCAATCAGGTTAAAGGAACCGCCTTCTTTGTTGGTTCCTGCAGCCTGAGTAATAGAATCAAACAGCAATTTTCTCTTGCACATGATTACTCCTGATTTAATTTTATTTAATTAGGATTGCTCCTAATACAACATTTTCAATACGAATAAGCCAAAATACTGAAATTTACATGATGAATCATCCGAATAATGAATTATTAACTGACTGAATAACTTGAAAGAATGAATTTTTTTTTAAATTCACGAAAAGTTTCAAATTTTCAAAATACTCGACAATTTGGGATAGTTTAAATTAGTGTCGGCATTTCTTCTAATATTTTTGAATTTTAAGCCGAAGGAAGAAAAATTCGGAGGATAGGGAAAACAAAAGAAAGAGATAGAGAGAGAGAAACCTTAATTTAAATTTTAAATCGATGGAGTTCAACCAGTGGCGCCGATTCACAAAAATGTAGGGGGGTGGGCAAAAATGACCAGTTAGCCTTGATAAAGCAGAAAATAGCTATGAAATGGAATTAAGAAGGTATTTATCGAAGTCTTGGGGTGGGGGCAATTGCCCCCCCCATGGCCCCCTAATAGTTATCCCCGAGTTCAACTTTTATAAGTTTCCCCTTTTCTTTGGTATAGGTAGTTATACTTATTTCGTTTCTGCTGTTTTACTCAGCCATGGAGCTTTATGGGGGGCCGATGATGTAATTACTATATTTTTCTATATGTATATTTTGAATTTTTTTTATGTCAGTATTTCTCTTATATTTTATTTGTAATATATATATATATATAAAAGAAAAACGTTGGCAAAGCTTGAAAAAAAACCAAGAGACGCCAAACAATAGATGGCGTCGATGTTTTTTTTTTTTTACAGTAGCGCCAGTTTCCACTCTTACTCTTTGATATAGACAATACAAAATGAAATCTAAAACCCTTACCATCCATGTATCACCGTTAGGATAGTTTTGTACTGGAAACGGAGGACGGGGTCCTCCAAAATGTCCCGGGGGTCCTTGGAGTCTTGGATGGGATGGGCCAGCCATTGGTGGCATTCCACCCATTTGTGGAAAGAATGCGGGATTTAGTGGCATTTGATGTTCTTGAGGCATTGGTCCTGGAATTCAAAATAAAATAGAAGATGTACAAACTCTTGAAACAATTATTATAGTCAATATGCTTATCTTACAATATAACATTCCTTCACCAATTTTTCTGTACAATTAAAACATATTCAAGAATTTCAGGGTTAAATTATTTTTTCGTATTCATTTTTCCGTGCTTTTAACAAGTTTCCTTTGGAATAGTAATTGGAACTATTCCAATTTGGAGTTCTTTTGGAACAAATTTTCTCTAGGATAGAAATAAAGGTTAGAGAGTAAACTAGCAATAAAAATGTATTTTAAACATATATAAACAAACAATAAATATAATAAATAAACAAGCTATAGACAAGAGAGTAAATACGTAAAAAAAAAAAACAAGAGAAAGAAGGGAATAGGAAATTTTAAATTCCTCAGCAAATCTTTGTACGTGATTGTACGTTCCTTGTATGTTTGTGTATACAAGAACGAGTAATTAAAAACTTTACGAAGCATACGTAAATATCAAAAGATATCTAAAATAATAAGAAACGTACAGGTTTACCACAAAATCTGTACGTGGGAATGTAAGGTCCTTGAGGATATCCATATATGAAGTTAGATTTACAATGTAAAAACGATATATGCAAAAACCATTTTAAATAATAAAAAATATACAAATATATAGAAATACCTTAAACAAAATCAAATATTTATGTGCAGTCACACGTTTCAGAAAGGGGGATGTAAGGTCCTTGAGGATACCCATATATAAAGGTAAAGTAAATATATATAAAGGTAAACGGTAAAGGTAAAGTAAACATATATAAAGGTAAAGGATTCCTTACGGAATCCTTTCACACCATTCAGGGACGACCTGCTTTTCGCTTGGCCCTAGATGGCAGATAAGGACAACTCTTGGAAATCTGTCATCCCTTATCTGCAGAACGTGTCCTAGTCATCTCAACCTTTCTCTTTTTATAGCCCTAGTAAGCCGGATCCTGAGAATAACGAAAATCAGGCTCTTAAATAGCTGCACAAAATTTGCAATAGAAGCAGCATATTGTCTTACCTGGCAACTCGTGATGTGGCAAAAACATTTCCGGTACTATTAAATCTATTTTTGGAGCTGGCCATCCACTATGCGAGTAGTCATACAAATTATCAGGTGATGGGTCTATTTCTTCTAAAGGAATTTCAGATGTCACAGGTCTTTCTGTCCGAATTTCTGGACTAGGCTCCATTGGAGAGAAAGGTATCCTAAAAATCATAATTATATTAAAAATATGAAGGCATAGGAGGGGGTGTGTGGGCCACACAAGAGTTCTGGACTAAGCTCTATAGGGGAGAAAGGTATCCTAAAAAATCACAACAATATCAAATCAAAGGCATATAAGGGGTTGTGTGGACAACGCAAGAATTATGGACTAGGCTCCATGGGGGAGGGGGGGGGGGAGAGAAAGGCATCCTAAAAAATCTCAACAACATCAAAAATGTAAAGGCATAGAAGGGGGTGTGTGGGCAACACAATAATTCTGAAATAGACTCTATAGGGGAGAAAGGTATCGTAAAAAATCTCAACAATACAAAAAATTTAAAGGCATAGAAGGGGTGTGTGGGCAACACATGAATTCTGGACTAGGCTCCATGGGGGGAGAAAGGTATCCTAAAAAATCACAACAATATCAAAAATGTAAAGGCATAGAAGGGGCTGTGTGGGTAACACAAGAATTCTGGACTAGGCTCCATAGGGGAAAAACGTATCCTAAAAAAATAATATTAAAAATATAAAGGGCCCGACTCATAAAAACATAACAAAATGCAGTTAAAGAAATTTTTGATGTGTTTTTTAAAGCATTTTTTTTTGTAAAACAACCCTCCCCGAACAAAAATCCTGGATAAAGCCCTGGTTCTATTTAATTTAGTTTATTTGTTTCTTTTTCGTCCAAAAAGGCTTCCGGGTGCGAAGTCGAAATGTTCGAACCTTTTTTCTATTATTAAAATTGTTGTTTGTTTTTTCCTGTTTTGTCCACTGTTTTATTTAAAAATATTAAACCCGTCTTTCTATAGTTTTATTTGTTTAACTTGTAAATAAAAAGGCAGTGTTATCTACGAAATTATGAAGAACTAGCAGAAAACAAAACACAAATAAAAACGAACTCACATATTCTTATTAAAATAAAAGGATGCTAATGTGTTGGCTTCATGCTCAGATTGAATTATCTTTTCTTCACTATTCATCCCAGGCACAAAATTAAGTTGCCCCTCGGGTATATCACAGACCATTAATCGCCATGGAAGACGCTCTTCGACACCTGAAATAAAAAAAATTTTGACACCTGAAATAAATAAAATTCGACACCTGAAATAAAAAAAAATCGATACCTGAAAAAAAGTATATTAACGGGCTTGTCTGACACATCCTAAAGAGGTAAATAACTTCTTAGGCAATGCTGCCTTGCCATTTATAGCTGAAATCAAATAAGTTGGAAATAGTTGAAATTGAAATGAAATGAAAATAGAAAATTCAAATGAAAATAACTGAAAGTGAAATGAAATAAATGAAATGAAAAATAGTTGAAACTGAAAACGAAAAATAGTTTATCTGTTTTTAGCATTTTCATTTCATTTCAACTATTTTTGTTGCCGAAGAAATTATTTCAAGTGAATTTGAGAAAATAATATAAAAAGAATATAAGGTATATTCGAAAAAAAGTGAAACACAAGGAAACTGTAGGAAAATCATGTAAATTTTCAAATTTGTAAACACAGATGTCTGTGTTTACATTTTCAATAAAACATTTTCAAATGTCTGTAAACACAGCATATTTACAGATAAATAATAGATCACCTCTTAGTGCTGTCTGAATGGACGAAAACAATTGAGTTGAACAAAACTCTTTGAACTTCTATTTTTGCTGATAAATAGTTAAAAGACAAATTAACTATCACATCTGGGGGAAGGGGGGGGGGCTGAAGTTTAGTTTTATTATCAATTAAGATAAAAAGGAGCTATTTTAAAATCTAGGAGGGGGAGGTCGGGTTGCACTTAAGTTTTTTTTTCTATTTTTTAAAATTAGAAAAATCAAAGGCATTTTCAAATCTAAGGGGGGTGTATTTTTTCATTTAAAAAAAATTAAGGTACAAAAAAGGCCAAAAAGGGGGTAGGGTCGAATCTGGAGGCGGAGGTGAAGGTATAAAAAATAGTTTCTGTAACTAGGGAGGAGGGCATTTTAGTTTGATTTCGGTTTTTTTTTTAAATTGAGACACAAAAAAGGTGAAGTTCCCAAATCTAGGGAGGGGGCAGTTACCAACAATATGTATATCTGAACTACACATAGAAGAGAAGTATTCTAAGCTCAGAAAAAGGTAACGTTCCGCACTAGGAAGAAATAGAGGAATTAACTTGAAAACACATTTCCTAGATCTTTATGAGGCTGTAGATCCATTGCTGACTATTATACACGTACAGTAGTATACAATAGTATACACGTACAAAATACCAAGTTTGAAGTAAACTAGAAGTTACTGTTCTGAAGAGAAAAAACTGGAGGCAGTAATTTGAAGACACTTTTTATGGCACTTCTTCAAAGTTATCACATACAGCGCACACAACACATAAAGCACAATACAGCACAAAACTTATTCAAGTTATCGAGAACACACTTTTATGCACTTTTTTTTTCTTTTTACTAAAAAGACCTTTAGGTAGGAGTAAGTATATCTGTAAATAGAAAAAAAATATTTATAGGATGTTTTAAGTCAAGTTTTCTTGTTATACATCTCCATCCCAGATTTTCCTTGAACATCCCCAGTATATCTCAATTTTTGATTCTAATTAGATTTGTCTAGATTCTAATTGAGAACATTGTTAGTCGTTAGATTTTGGGTGAGCGGCTGACTGGATGGATTGTTTTATTCTTTTTTATCTGCTATTTTGTTCCGCGTTATCTTTTTATTCCTTCCAATTTGGGATTTTGTTCCATTTTCATATCCACGTTGTTTGTTTTCGTCTTTTTATTTGATTTATTCTCTCTTCTGTGCTCTAAATCGTTCCCATTTTCGCTCAGAAAACGTGAACCTGTTCTTCATTTAAACCTTCTTCCTTTAAATTAATTCTCTGAAAATCTTGGCACAGGCATTTCGATCCTTTACTGTAAGTTCTTTCTGCTATACCTGAAACAACTCTAACTTTGGCTATGAGTACCATTTTTTTTTTCAGATATGGTTATGGTCATTTTTTCCAGTATCAAATTTTTCAAAGTTCCGCCTTTATAGTTTTAAGATCAAAATCGTTTTGTAAAAACACCAAGATTTTAAAGCCCTATAATAAATGTTCAGCCTAAGGGCGGGTGTTGAGCAACCCAGTTGGCTTACCGCCAAGTTGGCAAAGTTCCGTCAAATTCACTTATTTTTGCTGTTCTCCCATTTAACTCCCATATGAATGAGTAGTTTTTGGTAATTTTAGCCAACATAAAAAATTTTCAATTTTTTGGGTAATTTTTCAAAAAAAATTGCAAATTTGGAAATTTTTTGGCAATTTTTACCAGAACTACCAAATATGGTAATTGTTTGGTAAATTGATTCACAAATATGTGTGGGTCAAGTATGATCAGGACCGAGCATAACATCTGAAGTCGTAGGAGAGGAAATGGTTATTTACCATTATTATAAAAATAATACTGAATTTGCCGAGTTTACTTTGTAATGCTCCAATTCATCTCGACAGAACAAACATAAAACTCAATTTGGTAAAATTGGTAAACTTACAAGAAAACTATTTTGTAAATTAAATACATGTTGCACGAAATTTACAGTAAATAAATACGGTGGAAGGTATAAATTTACGAAATTTGTTTTGTGTTTATACTTCTTGGATTTTGCAGACTGCAGAATTTTAGAACCAGACCTTTAAAGCAACTAATAGACCCTTTAACTGTTATCATAATATTATGAATCATAATATTATGATTCATTATAATCATAAGTGAATCATAATATTATGGCAAGGATTAAAAACAAAATGTTAGTCGAAATTTTAATTCACAAAATTTACTAGAAAAATAGATATTTTTCTTAATTCATTAAAAAAGAATGGATTAATCTAAACTAAAAAAATCTAGATTAATTGGTCAACACAAACTGATCAATTAATTAATTAAACTAATTAAAATCTTAATAAGTTAAGTTTAACTAAACTAAATTAAACTTTTGATTAACAAATATAAACCAATTAACTAAAGTAGTTAAATAACTAATTAATTAAGATGACTAATCTAAAACTAAGAATTAAACTGCAAGTCACACTACCTTTATTTGAAGACAAAGCTATGTTTTAATCTTATTTGGTATGAAAAAAAATCATTCCTACAGCTTTCCTATCCCCCTTCACCCCCTTTTCCTACAACACCCCCTGCCCTCTACGGCATCTCTGTCTCAAAATAAAGCCCTTGATCATTTGGAGCCCTTTGAGTGAAGTATATAAAATGGAAAGGTACTTACAGCTTTTGGCAAGCTCCTTTTCCATGAGCTTATCAGCTTGTTTCATGTCTTGGAACTTAAGTCGATTCACATTTACTAAAAGTGAAAAAATAGTTAGTTATATTAAATATCATTGCAACATTTTATTGAAATGAAACTTTAAACCATTAGAGTTAGTGCCAAAGAGGTCTAAATGGCCCTTTTCCAATAGAGAATACCCCCTCACCATCTTGTGACCAAGATGTAAAGTCAGACCCCCTCTGTGTTATCGCAAATAACTTCAAAACTCCGCTGTATTCAATAGAACAAAAGGGGAGAAATCGACAACACTGCATTTTCACAGCTCTTCCGAATAAAAAGTGCAAAAAAACTCAAATATCATACTCGCTTTTCTGAAAGCATGATGACTTTATTTTCCTACTCGAAAAGTATGTTCTTGCTACTCTACCCTCCTTAAAATTTAAAATATCTCGAGAAACTTCTTATATTCAACTCCAGCAGTAACTATTTCAAAGAAGGCATCTACCCCAACTCCCCATAGGCGTAATTCCATATTGGATTGATTTACACTAATTGAGCTTGTAAAAATTTAGTTCCAATTGAGCTTGGAAAAATCCCACCTTCTCACAGGCGTAGTGCCACACTCAGCTGAATTACACCACCTGAGCTTGTAAAAATTTATTTCCTATTGAGCTTATGAAAATCTCACCTCCCCATAGACGTAGTGCCACACTCAGCTGACTTACACCATCTGAGCTTGTAAAAATTTAGTTCTAACGGAGCTTGGAAAAATCCTACCCTCCCACAGGCGTAGTGCCACACTCAGCTGATTTACACCAATTGAGGTCGTAAGAATTCCACCTCCACACAGACGTAGTGCCACACGATTTACATCACCTCAGATTGTAAAAATTTATTTCCAATTGAGCTTATGAAAATCCCACCTCCCCATTGGTGTAGTGCCACGTTTAGCTGATTTACACCAATTGAACTTGTAAGAATTTAGTTCTAATTGAGCTTGGAAAAATCCCACCTTCCCAAAGGCGTAGTGCCACACTCGTCTGATTTACACCACCTGAGCTTGTAAAAATTTAGTTCCAATTGAGCTTGTGAAAATCCCACCTCCCCATAGTCGTAGTGCCACATTTAGCTGATTTACACCAATTGAACTTGTAAGAATTTAGTTCCAACTGAACTTGTAAAGAAACCTGCCTTCTCATAGGTGTAGTGCCACTCCGAGCTGATTTACACCAATTGAGCTTGTAAAATATTTAGTTCCAATTGAGCTTGTAGAAATCCCTGCCTCCTCATAGGTGTAGCGCCACACTCAGCTGATTTACACCAATTGAGCTTGTAAAATATTTAGTTCCAATTGAGCTTGTAAAAATCCCTGCCTCTTCATAGGTGTAGCGCCACACTGAGCTGATTTACACCAATTGAGCTTGTAAAATTTTACTTTACCGACGCAATTTATAAACATCAGCACAATTTGATTACAAATTAGTTACAAATCTGATCAATTAAAAAAAAAGAAGAGAAAACTGTTGCCAGGGAGAAGATTATCATCATTTGGGCTTCCTAAGAAAATTTGACAACACTGGTTAATTCTTATTTTGTGTGTAACTGGAGATTATTTCTAAAGTATGACTTTATCATAATGCTAAAGTACAAGAAACAATCACTTTATCATAATTTAGTAACTTATAATACTTCGATATTTCTAAACTAGAAAAACGTGAAAACAGAGATACGTCTTTTCCACTCATGAGTTATGAGGGATTTACGAAAGAAGATTTCTATACCAGTCTACATATATATATATATATATATATATATATATATATATATATATATATATATATATATATATATATATATATATATATATATATATATATATATATATATATATATATATATATATATATACATATATATATATATATATATATGTATAATCCTGGATACGGCCCTGATATACATATATGAATACATTAATACATGGGACCAAAATAGCAAAATTCTTCATTCTATTTGTGAGCATTAATATTTGAGGCTGTAATCTGATGTGCATGAATAAAAGTCTATAAGACTAAAATTTTTCTTTAAAGATAATTAGGTAACTATAGGGACTTGCCTTACAAAATAACAAACAAAAGCTGTTTGTTGAATTTTTTTTTTTTTGAATGACGAAAAGATTTTTTTTTTTTTAGAATCAAATCAAATCAATATGTGAATTTTTGCATATTGCCGACTCAAAAGTATAACATCATTTAGTATTTACAAAATCAATTTTAAAGTAATGCTTCATTTTCCATTTATCTTTCTTTAATACCTCTTTTTTCTTTCTGTCCAGAGGAATTTTTTTTTCACATGCACTGAACCAAATCTATTTTGGAAAACACTTTTAAAAAACTTTTTCACATGCTGCCAAATGGTCTGCGTAGCGCAAATACCAATCTCATGATTTCCTGCCTTCGACCGGTAAGTTGGAGGAAAATCATCCGACGCTTCCCAAAAGAGAATATTTATGTATTCAAAATATTTATATACTCATAACACAAAAGAAATTTGGATAGGCCTTATATCTCGCACGGCCTTTCCCTGACTGTAAACAAACCACGTATAAGTTGTTTGAAATGGAAAAAAAGAACATAACCACTTGAGACCCTGTCCTTTACGAAAAAAGGTCGAGGGGCACATCCTGTGCATATTAAAAAAATAAGTCTTACACACGCAAAAACAAACAAGGAAAAAATAGAGTTTTAACTCGATAGGTTGCTCTATTAGAGCGTGGCAAAGGTAGGATTGCAAACTGCCGATGTCTAAAAAGAGTGCAAATCAAGACAAAAAAGAGTGAATTTTGCTCAGAAAGGGTGCAAGTAAAAAAATTGCGCATCCCCTCTTCTGCGCCCCCTGTGAGGTAAAAAAGAGAGCATTTCACACGAAAAAAGTGCAAGTTGGCAACCCTGTTCCTTGGGTTAAATGCACTTTTGACAAATATGTCAACTACTGACGTTTAAAGCGAATGAAAACTGACACCCAAAAAGAGTGATTCTCACTCTTCAGCATCCCCTCTGAGGTAAAAAAGAGTGCATTTTACAAGAAAAGTGTGCAAGTTGGCAACCCTGGGCGAAGGGCACCAAAGGTAAAAAAAGACTCACCTCTCTCTGTTTCGTCGAGATCAAAAACGAAAAATTCATGCAGATCCTCTTCGGCTCTCCATCTCACCGACTTTTTAGTTTTAGATGTCCTGTGATAGACCAGAACACCTTTTTTGCCAGTATCTTTATTGAAAACACTGCCAAAGTTGATGGGAGGAGCAGGTGGAAGATCACCAATCTCGATATTTGGCAGATCAGGAGGTGGCGAAACCTCTTTTTGCTCTTTTTCTAGAAGTGAAAATGTTACCATTATAACTAATACATACCAAAATCAAACACACCCCTAGAAAGTGGGGCTTCTTGGCAAGGCCGTATTCAGGTTATCGGATTACACCCCCCTCCCCCGTACCAAAAATTCTGCTGACTCATAAAAACGTAACAAAAATGCATAAAACAAATGTTATATGCTTTTTTTACTTATAACCCCCATCCCCGGAACAAAAATCCTGGATACGCCCTTGCCCCTAGGCTCATTCCAATTTCAGTTTAATACCTGTTCTATTTTTTACTATGATTAATGTAGCAAAAAATTATGTTAGTAGTGTTTTACGGTAATAATATTTTAGTAGCCTCAACATTTACTGATACAAAGTATCTCAGTAGAAAGAATCTCCAACCTTCGTATAAAATCTGCCTCCTGTGAAAAACTCCTCAAAATCTGCCTCTTGCTGAAACACAAATAAAATTCCCACACACCATGATTTCCATTTCATCTTTTGCCAGCATAAAAATATTCCATTTCAAAGCAAGAAATCCTAGTTTCGAAACATGAGTAAAAAAAATTAAATAAATAAATAAGGAATTTCAAGTGAATGCAGCTTTCGTTCTGCCCCCTGCTGTACCGCAGGAAAATCAATGAAATTCCGTACATTGACCTACACAATTAAGTTCTTTTTATTCTTCTACTGTATTATTTTTATACTATATACTTTATTCTTTTTTACTTTTATTCTTCTATTCTTCTACTTTCTTGGATGTATTTTAGATTTTAAGTCTTTGAAATGTTTTTTCAACGGACCTTACAGAAGAAGCTAAACTAGAAATCACTTCTCGTTCTTGGGCATTTTTTACAGTTCTAACTCGTTTTACAGCAAAAAGGGTCCTCAAATGAAACCTAGCACGCGGTAGTTACAAAATTATGACGTTTCAGCCTCCTATACTGTGAATATGTTTAAAAGACAATATGATGTTTCTGAAACAAGTAGTGAAACAATGACAGCAATAATTATCATTACAAGTGCGACAAGTACGACAGAAAGACGGAGAAGGATTTGTTAGATTTTTTTCCCACAAAATTTTCTAGGGATTATTTTGGGTACCCGTCTATGTATCTCAAACATAAAGCTGTACAAAAATGTGAATCAATCTCGCTCCCTAGGACTATAATGAGAGAAACGTTGAGATTGCTAGGGCACGATGAAGGAGGACAGATTGCCAAATATCGTCCTTGTCGGCCCACCATCTAGGGCCAAACGAAAAGCATGTTGTCAACAAAGAGGGTGGGAGGATGTCGCGAGGAAAAAAATAAGGGAAATTGGAACTTCGTGAGAGGATGTAAAGAGGGAGGTTTTGAATAGATTAGGATGGAGGAGGAGCGTGCACAGATGGCCTTAGACAGCTTTGTGCTGCAGGTAGTTGTTAGTAGTAGTAAATAAGCAATTTTAGTCTACTTTCTAAAAAGAGAACTCTGGCTGAGGTGACAGAGTCACACAGTTGACCCCCGTTCCAAACCAATTAACTAACAACACCAGGATTGAAACTCCTGTCCTCACAGACAAAGGATAATATGATAAACACCATCACTAAATATCACAAAACCTCACTAATATCACTAAAATCATTAATGTTACAGGCTTTTACGTCTTCTCTGGAGATCTTAAATTATAAGAGTTCATTTCATTCCCTGCTTTATTCTGCAAATTCGTTTTAATTTTTAGCGTCGTTCCTTATGCCTATGTTTACTCGCCTCTTTTTATTTAATTCACCCAGCAACGCCATTTCTTCCAATTCCGTTCCGTCTGCTTCGTTTCAAAACGTCGTCATTTTTCATTTGCTGATAAATTTTTAAAAAAAAAGGGAAAAAAGAAGAATTGAATTAAGAAAGCAGAAAAAAATGAAAAATAAGGAGGACAAAAGGATAAATATGCGGAGTTTTTCAAGACAGCAGAAAAGCTAAAAAAAAAAATAAAGAAGGAGGGAAAAAGATGGGACGAACATCAATAAATTAAATTGCAATCAAAGTTTACTTTTTTCAATACTTCTTATGATAATGGATCTTGCTTTGATACATCTTGTAATTTCTAAATGGGCTAGGACATATATTTTCTTATTCTAAAGTATAAATAAATTATAAATAAATTATACCAAATTATAAATAAATATTCAAATTCATTTTGATAAGTTTATCACTACAGCTAATCAAAATTTATATAATTATTTATTCATATGGCTCTGAATGGATGCCCTTATTTTTTTTTACCAAAAACAAAAAGTTATGGTACTATACGTTTAACAAGCCCAAATTTTGACGGTTTTTTCACGAAACCTTGTATTTTCCATAAAATTCTTCTTTTTTGGTCTTTAAAAAAATTTACAAACAGCTACAAAATTTTTTTAGATGTATTTTTGCTATTTTAGAATGATTCAGACCAAAATTTTGGGGGGTGGTTCAAATCAGGTGTCCCCCTCCTCTCTGGATGCGGCCCTGAGTACAATCATCGATGTCTTCTAGGAAAACAAATGTCTTTCCAAAAATGATTCTTAGGAGTATACATGTTTGGTTCTTAGCAAAGACTGTGGTGTGGAGCTAATACATCAAAAGAAATATCTCCCCTATTTTTTTTTACATGTATACTATCAACTTCTATTCTCTTAGCGCAACAGTTTCAGTAGCTAATTATAACCTTGCCTATATTGAGGCATTTACATTTATCTACATTACTTAACTGATTTTCCTGAAAAAGAAAAGAAGTAATAGGCTAGGCACCGCTTATAAATAATTTAAAATTTATTGCGTACTTAAACAGGCTCAAAAAGGCCAAACAGACCCAAAAACAAGGTCCTAATGGCCAAGCCCCGATACCGAAAAACCGACCCTAGTTTTACCGTTATGTTCAATTTATTTGAATAGATAGACTTTTATTTCCAAATATAGCATATTTGGAAAGATAAGTTCAATAGAAGATGATAGTTCTTTTTGTACCTAATGAAAATTCTGTTTTTTAATCTAATGAAGACAAAGTTTATTGCTTCCTCGATTTGTCAAAACGTCGTCATTTTTCATTTGTTGATAAATTTTTAAAAAAAACGGGAAAAAAGGAGAATTGAATTAAGAAAGCAGAAAAAAATGAAAAATAAGGAGGACAAAAGGATAAATATGCGGAATTTTTCAAGACAGCAGAAAAGCTAAAAAAAAAAAAAAATAAAGAAGGAGGGAAAAAGATGGGACGAACATCAATAAATGAAATTGCAATCAAAATTTACTTTTTTTGTATTCTGCATTGTAATTTTATTGGCTACACATAAGAACCACTGAAATATTCAAATATACAAGTCTTGAAAAAGGGCTACATAGGAAGGGCTTTTTATGACAGGAGCAAAACCAGCAAAAATATTCAAATATTTATATCAAATTTTGAAAGTCGATCAATAAAATTACAGTGTAAAAACGAAATCTGATTTGATAAATGTTAAAACCTGTAAATATGCAATCAAGGGCGAATCCAGGATTCCTCTTGGAGAGGGGGGGGGGGGCAAGGGATTACAAAAAAATTAAAAAACGCATGAAAAATTTGTTTATATGCATTTTGTCAAGTTTTTAAGAATTGGATAAGTATTTCGGGGGAGGGGGGTCAAAAAATTTCAAACGCACCAAACATTTGTTTATATGCATTTTTGTTACGTTTTTAAGAATCAGATAAAGGTTTCAGGGGTGGAAGGGGTTCAAACCGGTCCCCCCACTAGATACGGCTTTGTATGCAACTGTAAACGAATTTGATCTTTATGTCCTGTATTGTAATTTACTGGCCAATGACGAAGATAGTTCACTGTTGTTGTTTTCCCTTACTTCTGGAAGTTTTTTCTCGTGATGGATTTCTGTTCCATTTTTTTACTTACGGAAATAGGTTGGTCTTTGTAAATATTATTTAAAGCCCTTTTTGGAGGAGGAGGGACACAGAAATCTTAAGCGCGTCTTGGGAGGGTCTCAGGTTCATTGCCCTCCCCCCCAATAATTTTTTTCCAATCATTAGTTACCTTCAATGATTTCTGGTTCCTTTTTCACTTCCTCGGAAGCTTCCTCTACCGTAACTTTTTCCTTTTCCAATTCTTTCATCTTTTCCTCCTGCTCTCGCTTTATTTGCGCTAATGGCTTTTCGTCATTATCTTCTTCATCTTCTTCCAAAATGTCTTTATAAAACTAAAAGAAAAGAATATATAAATCAAATTGTCCCCCGTTACAGATTTCATTTAAATAAAAAAAACAACAAAACAACAAAAAGAACATTTAAACAGTTATGAGTGATCAAAACACAAATAAGGGGGATTATCTCATTCCCCCCCCCCCACTTACAAAGATTATTAGGTTTATATATTAAGCAATACGATTTATTTATTTTCAGTAATAAGTTAAATGAGCAATTTAATTAACAAGCAATTTGAATTCCTCCCTGGCTCTGATTTTAACTATTTGATGTATGTCCACAAATCGTGAAATGTAAAATAAAATTAGTGAAATATATACTAAATCTATTTTGAATTTGGATGTTTATATTAGCATCAGAATTCTATACATCTATAGCTATAAGCCTATATATCTATAGGCTAAGAAGCCTATAGATATTAAGTTCGGTGGAAATAAAATAAAAACGTAATGGGGTGAATTAAAATTATTTATTACGAGTAAGCAATGATTTATTTTAGCAGCCCCCTCCATTAGCCTAGTTTCTAGGACTAGCCTAGTTTCTAGTCCCCTCCATTATTAAAAATACATGGCGATAAAATAAAAGTTCAAAATAGGGATAAAATCCTTTTTAATAGACAGGGTATAATAATTTTCACAAAAAATACCAGATATTTCGGTCACATATGCAGTGACCGTAATCAGTAGTAAAACTGATTTTACTACTGATGACGGATTTTACTACCTTTTAATAGACTGTGTTTCACAAACAGTGATAAAAATTCACAAAAAATACCAGATATTTCGGTCATATATGCTGTGACCGTCATCAGTAGTAAAACTTTTACTACTGATGACGGTCACTGCATATGTGACCGAAATATCTGGTATTTTTTGTGAAATTTATTATACACTGTCTATTAAAAAGGATTTTATCCCTATTTTGAACTTTTATTTTATCGTCATGGAAAGGCAGTGTGGTCTCCGAAATTATCTAAAAAAATACATGGGGAATTTATTCGCTTATAGTAACCGTTTAAGATAAAAATTAGTATCCTAGTTAACAATATAATTTTATACATTACTTTTAGTATCTATTATAAAATGAAATGTAAATTTTAAATATGAAAGAAAAAGCAAAATTTTGATCCACACCAACTGTTAGGTTGGCTGAACACCAACTTAAGAAAAAAAAAAAAACAAAAAAAAAACAACAATCAAGTGTCTTTTGCTGCTTCCCTGTGATGGTCTGTCGCCCTAGATATCATGTAGCTACATTGTCTGATATAGTCTATGGTAGAAATCAAAGGTAACATTTACTAAATGGTTTATAAAACCTTTAAATACTAATAACCCTATTTTAAACTATCTCCACACCACTTTTTTAAAGACGTATTTAAAGCTAAAGCTGTTGCAAGCGATTTTTATAGAATTTTATTTATCCCATTTTCGTAGGTCTACAATAATCCATTGAGAAAGAGACTTAGTCTTAAATCATATGTATTTACAATATTTTATAATCCTTTACAAATATACCAGATATTTCAGTGTGAATCTAGAACACAATCAGTTTTTTTTTTTTTTTTTTTTTTTTTTTTTTACAATGTTTAAAGTGGTTTTAGGGCCAAAGCCTCGACGTGCATTTGATTAAAAGACATGTAATTTTTAACAGAAAAATATTGTCGATCGGCTTATACAAAAATTACGTCCTGAGAAGCAAAAATGTTTTTTTTTTTGAAAAATCCTGCATAAATAACGATTAAACGAAAAAAAAAAAAAAAATTTAGATTATAAATAAAGTTGCTTTACCTTAAATTGAGGCTTAATTGGCGGAGGGGCTGTATCCATTTTCTCTTCTTCCTTCGGGGACACTTCTGGTTCTTCTGGTTTTATTGACGTCTTCTCTTCCTTTACTTCTTCTTTCTTGTGCTCTTTCTCACTTTCATTAGGTTTCAGTTTTCGTTTCTTCTCGGGTTTGGCCCCAGCCGATATTGCATTCATGAATAAAGAACTATCAGTAAACATAGCTGTAAATATAAAAATTCAAACTCATGAAAATGCTTATTAATAGGGTGTTGCTGAGCAACAGAAAAATCGATACGTGGCATCAAAAAATAAATGAAAAAGAGTCAGTGCATAGCTCAAAGTTGCTCATAAGTTTCTTTCAGGTAGAGTGACACAGGGCTCATTCAGATTTTCTTCCATCACTCGAGACAGGGCGTTCCATAACCATAAATTCATTTTTAAGCCAAACTTTATAGAATTGCCTGAAAAATTTATTTTTTCTATGATTTTCTTCAGAAGCGAAACACTTGGTTTTGCCGATTCACGAAAATACAGCGAATGGGGGGGGGGGGGATTTTTTAGTGAAGATACAAAAGTGGTACTTTTCAAAATCTGGGGCGGGGGTCACTTTTGACTTAAAAAGACATTCTGCGACGTCTAGGTGACAAATGCACCCCTACCCCCCTCTGTGTGTGCCCTTTTTAAAATGCAAACATTAAGCATAACAAGGAATTTAAGCAGGCAAATCATCAGTGGCACGCCAAGAGGGGGGGGGGGGGGTCTCTCTTTTTAAATCAATTACATTTCAGAAGATATGTTCATACTTCAGGGTATAGCAGAAAACCTTAGTCCCGTTTCCAAGGCTGATACAAGATCGAGTCCATATTTCAACATCCGTCTTCTCTTTAACAAATATATGATATTGGTATAATTTCGTCTAAGGATAAATAAATAGAAAATAGGAACCTTCCATAAGCTTTTTTAAAATAAAAGAGGATGTGACGTTTTGAGTGTAATAGGGATTTGTCATAGAAATTGATAAATCAAATACAGAGGAACAACAAACAGAGCCACACGATTTAATTTAGACTTCATTATTCAAAATTCTTTAAGATACCAGAAGCATATTAAAAAAATTCCCACTCTTTCGTTAACAATTTGAAAAAAACCATAGCCCTAGTTTCGTTTTAAAATAGCCAAAGAGGTCCAAAGATTTACAAGACCTGTTCAGGATACAGATTTTTGCCAAATATCAAAAATCATTATGGGGGCATGTACATTACCACTACTCATTGCATGAATTACTCAATGGTCAAATAAATCAAGTCCATGAAAGCGAACAAAAGAAGATAATGAGAAAATCGATACCTTGTTGGGTTTTGATTTTAATTTAATTTAATGATTTTAAAGTGGAAAAAATAGAATGAATTTTCTTTTTAGTGCTTAGAAAAAAGGGGTAAAAACCGGACTTAATTAATAGACTTATTGATTAATTTAACTACTTAGGTTCTTTAACAGCCCATTTAACAGTGGCTGGTAATGCGACTTGTACCCAGTAAACCAGGGACGCACCCAGAAACTTTTTCGGGGGGTATTCTGAATTTTTTTTTGGTGAGGAAGGGCGTGCCCCAAGGCCATGCAGTGAACAACCGATTTTGAACAAATTCGCATTTTATTAATATAAAAAATTATCCCCCCGCCCCTTGTGTATACGTAGACTTAGCCAGTCTTCAAAAAGGGATAGTCATCAGGGACCGAACCGAAGAGGGGTCAACTGCAATAATTTTTCCTCGGACGCAATCTTACGTTAAAATTTTAATCGGCTTTTACTAGTAAGTAATTATTTACCTCCCCCCCCCCGATTTTTTTTGTCTGACTCGTAAAACCGTAACAAAAATGTATTTAAACAAATTTTTGATACGTTTTTGTACCCCCCCCCCCCCGCAACAAAATACTAGATACGGCATTGCCCTTAGTACTATGAAGGTAATTATTTTAACGTATCCTAATTGAGAAATAATATAATAATAGTCGGAGTTCGTGAATTCGCTATAGGCCAGATTATCTGCAAATCAAATGACCGCATTTCCATTACTAAAAAAGATGATTCAAGGAAACAAAGTATTTGAAAAATCCACAGGACTTCTCAGAAGAAGAAAAATTCAAGTAGTTAGTCTTGTATTGTCTAAATAAATAAATAAATAATAATAATAAAAAAATATATTGAAAATAAACTATTTGAGTCTATTATAGTTGATGATCACAGTCTGAAGGGGTAACTAGCCGTACTATTGACATGGGCTAGTAAGATGCGTGTACCCAAGGCCGTATCTAAGATCTTTATTCGGGGGGGGGGGAGTGGAGTGGTACGAAACAAAATAAAGTCATCAAAAATTTGTTTATGTGCATTTTTGTTTCTTTTTTACGAGTCAGACGAGAATTTCGGGGAGGGGTCCAAACACATACCCCCTCCCCTTCCCTCCCAATACGACCATGTGCGTACCTAGCTTAATATACTCGTGACTTGAACTTTGAAATATATCTAACCCATTAATGAAGTGATGACAATAATGTGGCTAGTTCAGGATTGATTTATGGGTTCGCAGACACTGCAAGTTCAGCATATTATGAACAACATAGCTACTCATTGGCGGTGACTATCAGAGGCGTAATTTTCTATGGGGCAGGGGGGCAACTGCCCCTCCAAGGCCTCGGTTCACCCCCCCCTCCCCCAGCTGAAATTTGGTTTTTAAAAAACCTTGTCAAAACTAGCATAAGCCTGCATAATTCAAGCGTCAACAGAAACGGATCAGTTTTTAGTATATACGTATATACTTTTATAGTACTATAAAGCATCTGTATAGTACTATATGGTACTTTCTTAGTACCAAACGGCTCATTTTTCAGGTTTTACTGTCATTTTAACTTGATTTGGGAAAATTGGCTCCAATTTTACCCCCCCCCCCCCCAGGATTTTGACAAAACTACGCCACTGGTGACAAGCAGGTCTGCCAAAAAAATAGGGAAAACAAATTTACACCATAGCTTAGGTCCATTCGAGATATTGTTCACATGAATGAGAAATATAGATAATATGCGGGATAACTTTGAAGCCTTAAAATTTTATATTTTGAAGTTACTTTTTTTGGTGGGACGGACCAAAAATGCATTCATAGAGCAGCCTCTGCAGACTCAATTTACTAAAACACCTTCTATTTTTTTTACGTCAGACTTAACAAAGCCTAAAATTCTGATCCACACTCTCTCAACATTAAATTCCTAATATTCGAAAAATTGGCACGTTTTCCGTTGCGAGTCCGAATATTACGATTAGCTTGGTCTATAGAACTGCTAGACCCGCCGTAGGGTTGACATAATAGACTCCAAAACTCTAACTCCAAAATTTTTAGCAGATTCAAATCTGACTCCTACTCGATTCTTCATTCAGACCCACAAATTTTGAAGTTGCAAATTTTACTCTGAATATTTGACAACGGTTAAATTTCACCCTAGAAGCTAAGCGTAAGAAGACTAAGAGGTTGGGAAAGGTTCGTAGGCACTAGAGGCAATGACGCCAAACTAGAAGTGTGTTTTCAGGTATTTCCGATTGTATAAACAGCAGATACACGACTGTAGGGAGGAGGGTTTGCTTGGAATTTTGATGACCCTTTTTTTTATTCTACATATTTCTAGGCTGCAATTTCGAGGTATTTGTCTTTTCCTCGACAGGTATACTTGGATGACCTTCTTTCTTATTTCTGGAAACATTTGTGTGAATTCAAATGAAAACTTTGCCCAAGTAAAGGACAGGGAGAGGAGGGAGGGTGATCAACCCCTTGTATATAAATTAGTTTAACTAGGTGAAATATAATCTTACTAAATGAACAACAATTGTATATATGTATATTTATGTATTTATCTGTAATTTTTATCTCGAAAACGGCATTATATTTTCTGAGGAAAAATTGGCATACTACCATTTTCTGGTGCAAGAAAAAATAATAATAATAAAAAAAAAATGATCTAGATGGGTCTCATGACTTTGTTCAGGGATTTAATTAATTTTTTTCATAGGAATGACGTCACAAATACCCAGACGCCCAAAACCCTGGTTTTGCTTTCTACAACGAAAGAGACAAAAAAAAACAAAACAAAAAACAGGTCTTTCTTTTCACCGAGGGAAGCTCAGTCCCCTGGTACTAATATGCAGATAGCTAAATACTTGGTTTCACGGAATATTATTTAGAAACTCTTATTTTAGAAATTTGAATTCTAATTTTTAGAATATCAATTTCTACTGATTATTTTAGAATATGGAATTTCTCATTTAGAAACTGGTATTAAGCACCAAAGACACGCACCAGCACCATTTCTAAAATTTTGAATTAGGTTCTCTTATAGTTTTAGGAGTAAGACTTGGTAATTCTTTGAGTCAGCTCTATAGCCCTGGTAGAAAGGTGAAATTATAGAAAACAAGGCTCGGAGAAGAAATTCGAAAGTTATTAAATACCATATATCAATATTTTCGAAGTGATTCTTGCATTCAATTGGCTGTTCTTTTTCATGGACCAGTCAGACTTTGAGGAATTCCTATAATGGAAAAACTTTCCGTCCCGTCCCGAGCCGTCCAACCCATTTCATCCCAAGTTATAACTTATTGCTATTTCGAGTAAACTATTTTAAGATATCAATCTTCTTCAAAACTAGATACTTTTTTTCTTATCCGCGAAAAAAAATAATTTAAACCGTTGAACTTTTTCGGTCAGTTAGTCATCCCAGGGATAAGCACAAAAAATATTAACAGGCTAGAAGTTGTTGCCAAGATTCAGTACAAAAATAGCTTTTGAATTCCCCGCCTAAAACAATTTTTATGCTGCTACTGACGACAAATCGCAGCACCGAGTCAAAGAAGTCAGCACATCTGTGCACTTTTTTTTTACCAGGCCGCCCAGTTCACAGCTTCACTCACACCAAAAAGTTCCTACTACCTTTCGGTCCTTTAGTATAACCTTTTTCCACTCACTCGAAGACTCGCTGCTTTTCCTTTGGCCACAGCTTGATTAAAAAAAACAACAAGATTTTTGGTGCCCCATCATCCGTAAAATATGACCTAACCCCTGTAATCTTTCTTTCCACATAAAACAGTTCGTGGTAACGAAATGTAAGTAAGGAGGGACCCGACTCAATAGTGACCAAAACTCTAAAACAGGATATATAAAAAGAATCAGATTTTTATGCTGATTTCAAATATATAAGTTTCATTAAGTTTAGTCTGACCAATCATAGGTTATGGGACTGAGAAAATTTGCCTTATTTTCGAAAAAAGGCGATACACCCCTTAAAAGCCATAGAATCACACCGCCAGATTCAGCGTATCAGAGAACCCTACTATAGAGGTTTCAAGCTCCTATCTGCAAAAATGTGGAATTTGTCTTTTTTTGCCAGAAGAAAGATCACGGATGCGTGCTTATTTGTTTGTTTTTTCCCCAGGGTGATCGTATCGACCCAGTGGTCCTAGAATATCATGAGAGGGCTCATACGAACGCAAATTAAAAGTTCTAGTGCCCTTTTTAAGTGACAAAAAAAATTAGAGGGCAACTGAGCCCCCTCACACGCCCATTTTCCCCCAAAGTTATCCGATCAAAATTTTGAGATAGCTATTCTGTTCAGTATAATTGAAAGATCAAACAATTATGTCTTTAGGTGTAAATCGACCCCCACAGTCCCCGGGGAGAGGCCTGTAAGTTATGAAATTCGCCCATTGTGTACGTATAGTATTCGTTATAGGGAAGTATAGACACTTTTTTGGGGGGGGGGGTGAATATTCCAGGGGATATCTTACACTGGGGTATTTGACAGGATTACTTTGCGAAATTATTTTTAATTGTTTTACATTCTCTTTGCCATATTTTTCATGTGGAGACATTCCGGGGGAATTATCCGGGGCTTTTTCCCGCCCGTTTTGTTTTCTGGGAAATAATTTCCACGGAAGGGGGCATTCTGGAGCGACCGAGAAACTGATTAGGGATTAGTCTTATTCAAATGAAAGAATGCTAAGGAGAATTTTTCTGGCTGAATCGTCCGCAAGCAATTTACAGGGAGGGGATTCTCAGCGAGGATGGAACTGTCTGGGAGGAATTTGAAGGGTAGGGGGGTGCACTTTAAGTTGGATGAAATTTAAACGAAGTTTTTCGTGAGGAGGAGGGGTGTATTTCATAGAGGGTGAGACAGATTTACCGGCATTATTTCAAAACGAACAAAAATTATTCCATACATGAAGGGTTGCCCTAAACTCAATACCTTACTCTGAAGTTTGACTGTTACTAAAACTGAAACAAGGGGGCCGTTCAAACAGAATAGGAAGCTTCTTTTTTTAAAGTGCTAACAGCTTTAGCGTAAAAAGGAAGGTATTGAGGATGGGGCAATCCTTCATATACGGAATAAATCTGCCAAATTTAAAATGCAAATTTTGTTTTAATTTTTCATGTACGGTGAACCAAATTCGAACCTGCATTAGTTGAAAAACGTTCAGAAATTTAATAACGTTCAGATATGAAAGGGGCTATCCCATCCTCAACGCCTCGCTATTTACGCTAAAGTTTTTATTGTTTTAAAAAGTAGAGTTGTGACCAAGAGCCAAGCTTTAGCGAGTCGTTGAAGATGGGACAGCCCCTTTCATACAGGGAAAATTTCTGTTCGTTTTAAGTTTTAATGTAGCTCCTTACTTTCAGTAAAAAAAACTTGTTTTTTTATTTAATAGTCCTAAAAAGTGAGATCAAACTGGTGTTTTGTACAGTTTATTGTTTGGCTTAAGCTCATTCAAACAGGAACCCAAAATAACCAACTGATATTCCTACTTTTTTAAAAAGATTTTCTTATGACCTATTTCTACTTCAATCAAGGACTCCCTGCTTCTCTTTGGCGAAGCATGATTGCCAAAAAGCAAGATTTTTGGAACCCTATCATCCTTCATCCTTAAAATCGTGTTCCTCTCTTTATTGGCCATAGGGAAACTTTTTTTTAAAATTTATTCAGAAAAATATATCGAACAACAATTTTATTCAGCTTATTGTTGATACAAGTACCGTTCAAACTCGATAAAACAGCTCACCGATACCGATCAAAATTGTTCCAACAAGTACCTAAAATTGTCCTCAGGCAGTCCGCTAGAAAACATTTAGATATCTTCCTCAGCTTTTAGAAGAGCCCATGTTTCAGAGCCATGCTTGACAACTATTACCATAGCTCCCAGTATCCTAATACTATCTAAGACCTATCTTCCTAAGTTTTCTCGACTACCCAAACACATCCTACATCTTACCTATTCCACTTTTTGATCTTCACTAAAACCACTAGACTTACTAACATTAAAGCTTTCCACCCGAACAATTTTTCTTGCACCTCTGTCTTCTAAACTTTAATTTTCAAATCTATTCTTGCACCCTGAACTCTCAAAAATTGAGGTTTATATTCTCTCTGGAGCATGCAGTTTTACGACAAGGCTACGGTTTGCAAGGTCGTTTGGTTTGGCGGCACCGGGGGCAAAATTAGTTACGGCACACCCTTCCAACTCAAGAATAAATACAAAAACATCCACGCTGCCACCCACAGGGCCCGGGGGAGATTGCCGCGTTCTTAGGCAAAGATCTAAATAAAGAAAAAAAAAAAAGAAAGATTTTTCTATAATAACTTACAACCAGTTTTTCAACCTAAAAAATAATTCAGGTCAAATTAAAAAAAATTATTTCAATAAGTGAATATCAGTTAAAGCTGAACCTATCTTACGATAGCAAAATTGTCGTCTTACATAGAAAAATTAAAACCTGCAGAAAAACTATATACTGCAGAAAAATAGCTGTAGGACTACAGAAAAATAACATACCAAGAACTTGCACATGAAACGTGAACTTCAAGTTCACTTCCCCGACATTTTGATTTAACTCAACTTATCTTCGTAATCTAAATCAAGGGATGGTTTACCTTCTCACTAATATCAAGTTCTCCCATACTCCCTGCTGCGTCCCTCCTTAATCCACCGATCATGCCGAACCAACTACTAACCTCACTCCCTTAACCGTCATAATATTATTCTTGTGCTCATGCTTATTCTTTTAATATAATTTTCCAGTATATCATACAAGAATAGGAGCAGTGCTTAAAATTGTCAACTGAATGAAATGCCTGTTCATATGCTATAAAACTAAGGACTAAAGAGGCCTGATGATTCAGACACTTCTTATTAATCTAAGCGTCAATCTAACATATATCTAAGCGTGAATCGTGAAGATAATCTAACGCTTATCTTCTTATTGATCTAAAAGTGAGAATATATCCAAGACACCTTCCCCCTTTACTTGTGAAGTTGTGTGATTATCAAAAATATTCAAACATACAAAATACTAGAAACAATAGATAAATAAAAAAAATAATAGGTATTCTTTACTAAATTGTAATCCTTTAATAAAATTTATGAGCTTTTCAGGATAAACCTTTTAAGTTTAAAAATGTAGAATAGTACCCCCGCCCAGAAGTAAACAATTTTTAAGGGTTTAAGCCCAGTACAACTCAGACGATTTTTTCTGAAGACTCCCCCCTTTTTTCAGCAATTACTCTTACTATATACATTATAACATATTCAATTTTATTGAAAAAGGCTTACGAAATAAACAAATTTGAAAAATACATCTCTTACATATTGTTAGAGATAATAATCCTTTAGTCTAATAAATAAAATAAATTAGAAGACTTTTTTGATTGATTTTTTTCTTTTTAGGATAGCGCTTATGCAGGGCCGTTCTAAGGGGGGGGGGGACCGAGACAAGCTGCCCCGGGCGCCATGATGGGCCTTTTTTAATTTATGCTTGAGTGGGGGGGGAGGGGGGGCACCGTAATTAATTTTGACCCGGGCGCCCGAGTGCTTATGGAACAAATGTTGATTATGTTCCTAACACATAATAGATAGGATGGACTACTCCAACAAGGTGTTTTTAGTTTCCAGCTGTTTATTCTTTTTTTTTAGCGTCCAATTTGCTCTAGTCTTTGTAGAAAAACCTGCCGAAAATTTATAAATCAATGCGATCAAGACCAATCAAAACAATTTATTGGAATTTGCGCAGTACAAAAAATCTACTGTCAATGTCCTGAAAATAACTCGCAACGCCATCTAAAATCACAAAGCTTCTATTTGTAAAATATAAAACTTCTTTCGACATTTTCACTTTAACATTAGATAGTAAAAAAATATGAAATAAAAGTATTTCTAAAAGATGAAAGGCTAGGAGATTTGCAAGGCCAAATTGCAAACAAGATAATTTGTTCAACCTTTGTTATAAAGACTGTAAGAATATACGATAACCAAGTTCAAAGAACTTTTGTGTAAAATACTTGATGTCAAATAAAGCTTTAGCCAACATGTATGTAAAAAAAAGAAGAAGAAATTTGAGATTTTGAAGGACAAATAGAAGCTTTGCTTTAATCTAAACCGACCCTAAATATATTTTTAACAACGTTAATGGGTTAACGTTAGTTACATCACAAAAACGTTATTTTAGTTTAAGATAGTAGGCTAGCCCACAACAATCTCAAAAAAAGAATCTTTTCTTTTCAGTTTCAAAGGTCATACAATAAATATTTTTTCATAAGTTCTTCGTTAACCATTCTCAATATTAAAGCAGCCATGTTAAAAATAGAAAGAAAAAAAAATGAGGAAAACAAGGCATTCCTTCCATACATCGAGAATCGACCGCGCCATAATATCGCCACAGATCAAAGTAAAAATTTACGATTCTCATTATTCATTCATAACTGCGCTTCATTTTAATCATCCCAAAGCCATACAGCCCAAATATCATAATCTTATACAGGGGCCATTACGAAATAGATGGGGCGATAGGCGTTATCCCTTCCTCAAAGACCAGAAATATAAAAAAAGTAGGAAGGGCTGCAACATTCAGAAAAAACAACGCTTTTCTAGAAAATAAACCTCTCTAGGGGTTTGACTTGGCCCCCACCCCCATAAAAATTTTTGGGCAGTCTTGCATCTGTTTCTCTTGTTTTAAATTGGTGTATAAAATTCTTAACTGAAAACCTTTGTTATTTGTAAATGTGTTAACAGTAGCTCTTATTTCATTAGATTTTTGGCAGTAAGGTATTCTGTTTTTAAACATTCTCAACTGTCCCTTTTGTGAACTTAAATCGAAGTGGCTTTTGAGCAGCTCATCTGAACAAAACTGGGCAAGTGTTTTTTTTTTTTTTTATTCTAAAAAGAACCTCCTTTACAGAAGATTATAGTTTTTAGCCAGTCAGCTTCCTTGCTAGACTCTCATACTTAGCGATATATTCCACCGAAGATTTTTGCAAACGGCAAACGGACGTCAGAAATGTCACAGAAATATTTTAGGGAAATTTTCAGTTTCCTAGGGAAATTCTTAGAGATTTTTTTTTTAAGAGGAGATACCCCTAACCTCCAGAACCAGAAAAATTACGAAATACTTTGTTTAATTCTGACTTATTAACGTTTGGATTTCTTTCAAGAGTCTCAAATTTTATAGGATCGGAACTGAATTTGAAAAATTTGGCACGTCTATCCGAGAGCTATCTTTTTTACATTTTGCTGTCTAGTCTCATGGGTTACAGGCGTCTTAGTAACCTTTTCACTTGCACGTTACCTGGTTAAAAAATAAATTCTTAATAGCTTTTTGTTATTATACTATATATTTGTAACCCTGGTGGCTTTTTAGTTCGATTAGAACAGCAGCAGCACTAGGGGGAGGGAGGTTAGCACATTGCCACACACTTAAGTTTTGTAAAATGATTTTTTTTTGTCTTAAAGCATCATCTTATTCTTGTCCGCTTTGTACTTGATTTATTTAAGCAACCCTGAGAAATCAGTTGATCAGTTCATTGATAGCGTTTTGATATTTCATTGACAAAATACAACAAACTAACGTCTACCAGGGGCGTAATTTGTTATGGGGCAGGCATCCATAATTCAAGTATCCACAAAAACAGATCAGTTTTGTTTAGTATACCTTTGCCTTTATGGTGCTATATGGCGCTTTTCTCACTTTTCACGGAAAAATCAGCCATAAACCCCCCCCGGATTTTGACAAAATCACGCCCCTGACGTCTGTCATGACTATCTTTAACAGTTTAATCAGTCTTTTAATTAAAAAGATCGGGTGGTTGGCATGCTGAGCTTGCTATATCCTTTGGGGCAGGTTTTCGAGGTATGGTGTCGCTGATCATTTGGTTTGGGATGAGGGTCAGTTGGGTTGACACACCATCAGAAAGCAGTTGTGATAAGAAAACTGGAGGAAATATATGGGCTGTCTTCACTGTACAACTTACAAATTTAAAATTTTATTGAAGCTTATTTTCATATCCAAAGATACGTCTGACATTCTAGAATTGTCTTAACAGCACCTAGTAAAATACATGAGTGAGACGACTTTTCAAGTATAAAACATTTCAACCAAATGTTAATAAATGAACCAAAAAAAATCTCGACTTAGGGCCTTCAGCGCAGCGTTTCTATTTTTACAGTGTCATCTGTAGATTCATAGTTTTCAAGTTTTCAAAACACACCAGCTAACATTTTCGTTCTGCATTATCAGTTTTCATTATTAATTAGACCTACCTTATCTTATACATCGATTCTACAGGAGTCTGCAGCATACAGTGGCATTCTCAAAAATTTCTGAGATGAAAAAATGGACACACTTTCTTTACAACACCTTCGAGTTTTGCTCCCTAGGTCTTCGAGTTCTAGTTTGTCTTGCTCACTAGTTCTTGGAGAAACGGCGCCCCTGGCACCAACTACCAGCTCCAATCCTGGTACCAGCTCCAACTACCAAATGATTTGCGGACGCATCTATTAAATCATGCGCCAGCTGGCTTCAATCGCCAGCGCTGATAAGAGCTGATACAACCTTATGTTTCAGTGCTTCATTCCGGTATATGTTTGGACCATTCATCGTTCTTTATGAATAAATTAAGATTCATTCCTCAAGATATTGCTTATCATGATCATTCCTTGCCGTCTAATAGTTCTAAGGGTCAGGCTACAAGAATTATTTAAGAGCCTCCCAAATCCGAGATACACTGGACTGATTCGATTTATTGAGGCGCGTTCCCTGACTTAAGATTACTTACCCTGGTTGACCTTGGGTTTGCAAAAGGACTGCCATAAAGAAAATATCAATATTCCAAGATCCAGTTGTGAAAATTCCAAGGTTTGAAAAGAATTCGAGTTATTAAATACCAATAATAATACATATTTATACTTAATATATAACTTTAGGGTGGTCCTAACATCTGTACTATTCCCAAAAGTCCAAGCATAGGACTGAGCCCCAAGATCACGGGAGAAATCCCTAAGAGTGACTGTACTGGTTAGCAGCTGTTCTTGAGATGAAGTAATCATGTTCATCCTATAGCTAATGCTTTAGTATCTGATGTAAGGTTCTAATCACGATGGTCCTTTTCTTGCACCTTTCCACAGCCTATATAATGTAAGTAAAAATAAGTCATTATTTCAATTCCTGGATAATTTCTTTACCGTTGAAAAGGCATTGGTGAAAATTTGATAGAGCAGTTTTTAATTTTATTTAAAATTGTCTTTGATTAAAGCGTATTGAAGAAAAAAAATATAAAAAAACTTCGGTGGAAAAGGACTTAGGAACAAAGCCACTTGAGAACTTCAGGGTTTCCTAAAAATCCATATGGGACATTCCCGACGTCAAGAGACCCATGTTGATACGAATCTCCAATAAATATAAAGTTTCTTGGCGATTTTCGACAAGATTGAAAACTTAAAAGGATAAAATCAAAATCGTAGATTCCTTTGATGATGATTGTATATTGCTTTTGTATTTTATAGATTTTTGACTCTTTTACATTTTTATCTTTATCTGCTTTTGAATTTCGATACATATTTTATATGGTGTTTAAAATAAATTTTCACAAATCTTGACCAACATATTTTTGTTGCTACAGACTAGGAGTGGTCTTATTTTTTTTTTTTTTTGGGGGGGGGGGGGATAAAGAATTCTGGGACATTGAAAAACAATGCCACATTCCCAATTTCAAGAAAATTCACTATTACTTGCGCAGGGTCAACTGAAAAACGGTGTCACAATTTGACTACTCAAACCCAAAATGCATACCCAAATGCCAATGGCGAATCCCTACTCAAAATGTCAATTTCAAGTTGTCACTAATACGAAATTCTTTTACAATACAATGACTGTTCTTAAATTACTCATCATGTTAATTTCCAGTACCACTTTCTTCTTTTTGTGAAGAACGGTACATAATAGATAAAACAGCGTGACTACAAAAGGAAATATGGAAAATAAAAAGAACACTAGAACAAAAATTTTGTCTACAAGATTTCTTTGATTTAATGAAAAAAAGAAAGAAAAAAAGGATAACGAATAAATATAGTGAAAGATAAAGTTCAATACTAATCCCATTGATGGTAGAATTCAGGGTATACATATACCCTGATTGAGCCCAAATTGAGTCCTTTGGTAAATACAACGATTTACTTATATTGATGGTCGGGGGGAAGCGACATTGAAAACCCGAGCTATGCCTTTTCACTGTAGCACCGTAAATAACCAAGACAGCGGTGAAAAACGTGTCAGAGATCAATGGACTCTGGTATATATATATATAAATATATATAAATATAAATATATATATATATATATATATATATATATATATATATATATATATATATATATATATATACATATATATATATATATATACATAAAAAAAAAAATCCAGCAGTCATATTTAGCGTCTAATATCTTGCAACGTGCGTCAAGTTTGCTAGCAAAACCCTTGAGAAATTCTTTTAAGGAAAATCTCTTAAATGCAAAATTCGCATAAATTCAGAAAATCGTTAAGGATTTCGCTAGCAAACCCCTTGAAAAAAAATTATAAGGAAAATCCACAAATCTTTCTACAAAAATTCACAAAATCCTTAAGGATTTGGCACCATACAAAAGAAACAATTTGGCATACAAAGCACAGTTTATCAACATCGCTTTTCACAAAGTGAGGTTGAAAATAGTTAAACTTTGTGACATAGTCACAGAAATCACTTCCATCATTACAGTAAAAAAAAAAAAAAAAAAAAAAAAAAAAAAAAAAAAAAAACCTGACCAGACGAATAGACAGCGAATGTACCAAGAGCCAAAGTTCACCTTTGGCTTCTGAATTCCGTGAATAGGGAATAGGAGCCTATTCTCCTGAATAGGCTCCGACTCTCGATTGTCTCTAACACCAACATGTTCCAGCGAAGGATAAAAACGGATCAATTTCGATTGTCGAAATCTATAGGTCTCAGTGAAGATGAAGTAAGTCCTATAAATCCCTAAATAGAATGAAGATATCGCACCTGCCCAAAGTAATCTTCAAGAGAAGGGTCCATGGTAGACACACTCCTCGAAGGCCAAGGAAGAGAAGGTGCGATAAATTTGGAAGTGACTTCTTGTGCCTTTTCAAACAATAAGACGACAAGAAATCATATAGGAGGCCGATCCATGAACATGCTAGGAAGATAACCCAACGATACCCAAAGTACACCCAGAACACAGTTACATGCACAGAAATTTGTTTTTTTGGGGGGGGGAGTGGAGAAATTAAAAAACTAATTTTATTTAATATTTTCAATAGAAATTACCCCAAAATTCAGATAAATTTAGGGCTTCTGTTGAGGAGGAGGGCCTCCATCGTGCGTCCCTACCAGAACTTTGTCAGCTCAAGTAGAATGCCTAAAATCTAACTTTCGTTGCCAAATCGCTAATCTGAGATAGGTAAATGTTATTGAAGTATTTCGCAGTCTAAAACAATTATAAAAAAAAAATCCTTCCCTGAAATTTAATAAGACAGTTTTGACACTTGTTTTTAATAGGACAGTTTGACTTCCTTGAACCTTAATGGGTCCTCCCAACTTCAAGAAAACTGGGCAGAGATTTAAGTGACTCCATTTCGTCTTTTGTGACCCTGACGGATTTGACAATCGACTAATTTCGGTTTAAAAATATGGATATATCGATCGCAAACAACCCTTTACTTTACACCAAAGACGAAGAGGACAATATTGTCCCAAAGATTATTGACATCGTCTGGACATGCCCAAATTTTCCCCAGGAATTCTTTTTAAAATTA
Source organism: Artemia sp. Qi Xiang Cuo (assembly GCF_049724085.1). Taxonomy (NCBI): domain Eukaryota; kingdom Metazoa; phylum Arthropoda; class Branchiopoda; order Anostraca; family Artemiidae; genus Artemia; species Artemia sp. Qi Xiang Cuo. The sequence continues at coordinate 17,461,642 of NC_142811.1, forward strand.
ATCAAAATTATACATGAGGAAAAGCACGTATGAATATTTTTTTACTATCTCTACAAATATGACAGACTAGAAAAGTAATTTGAATATTCAAGAAGGTAGTATCGAGCAGAATAAAATTGAGGATAGACAATCTTTTTTTACATCAATGAGATATACAGAACATGACTAAAATCAAGTCCCTTTGAAAATGTTAATATTACCCTTAAAAAGGTTAAAGTACGCATATAGACTTAAAATTTTATTACGAGGAATCGTAAAAAAGTCTCAACTGGTTTCGATCAGGATTTCATTAGAATAGGAAACATCATGCTTTGATTTGGAGTTAAAAGACAAGCAATTGAGACTATTAAGACATTGTAGATATGTAAATGTTTTTTTTCTCATTAGCAAGATCTAGAAATTGATTCAATGTTTTTTTTGTTCTTCAAGGATTTAGAAAATCAATAAAACTACATTTATGCTAATTGCTAGACTTCTTGTCCAAAAAGACGAATCGAACCAATTAAATCATTCCCTGAAGTTATAAAAAAGACAGAACATTAATACCCATCATTTCGCAATAGAGTTTTGGCATAAAATAAACCTTCTGCAACTGACCGGTAAGGCATATTCACAGTTTTATATTGGGGTAGATCTGAAATTACTTTTCAAAAAGTATCTGTGGAATTACAAAGGTTTATATTAGGGTGGATCTTAAATTACTTTTCAGAAAGCATCTTTAAATATATTATAAAGACATCTTTAAATGTCTTGAAAAATGAACTCTGGAAGCTATACCCGTAAGCTGTTTCCATTTGAAAAGTATTTTTGATCAAGGTATATGATTTGGAACACATTTTTAAATACAAAATTTGCGTATTTTTACCCTAGGAAGGCCAAAATTTCCCTTAATTTATGGTTTATGTTCCCTGTTGGAAGTTTTGGTCAGTTGTTTCCTGCAGTTCTATGGTAGTAATTTCTATGCAGTTCTATCATAACAACACTACTATCATTCAATATCTGATATCAGCTTTATCCATTTACCAAATCACAAGTTTTATCTTTTATTCTTTTTTTTTTAGATTGAACAACACGTTGAAAAGATTTCAGAAACATGGAAAATTAAGAAAATTTGCAATTTTTTCGGGCTCTATTTTTCCCAATTTAAGGAAACTTCAATTTTTGAAATTTGTCTGCATTATTTTTAGACTGAAAAAAATGATTTTAAATTACTGAAAAGAGAAAAGTTTTAACTAAGTTTAGATACTTCTCTAAGAAAAAAAACAAAACAAGCAATATCCCAATTCTAGCTCGGTGAAGGGATACACCTCAAACTAACAAATCAAATGATATAATTATCACGTCCTTTCGATTTAAGTTATCGATGTCGGTTTGTCAGAAAATCACAAGTTTCAGAGCGAGCATGAACCATTAATAGAAGAAATAGAGGATAAGCTGAACATTCGATCACAATATGCAAGTTTTGTACATACCTTACCTTAAGAATTACAGCCCATCCGTTAACGAAATAAGGGGAGGAAGAAGAAGAAAAAAGGGGAGAATTTCTTGTTCTATCCATTACTTAAAAATATTCTCAGTTCACTTTACGAATTTTAGAGAAGTCCAAATATGAACAAAAGAACCCTTCAAAATAAATTCTAACAATCAGAGCCAGGGGTAGAAAATATTAAGATAATTTCACTTGATTGCATTTTGACCAAATTCCTTTCATTACGTGATTTAACGACTTTTTAAGAGTTTTTCTCTTCTCTAAAATTCATAAAAGAAAATTGAGACTTTTTTTTTGCGGCAGCACATAGTTCTAAAATCAGTGGTGAAAAATCTGAGCCTCTGCGTCTTACCCGTAGTTCAACCTTAAACAAATGGGCCAATAGATGACGGCTACTGAAAAATATAACAAATTAATACAACAAGCTATGAGCTATGCACATACTGACGAAACACATATAACAAAAGAAATGCAAACTCTTAAATAGGGTATAAAAGTGGTGACCCGAGACGGCAATTTCGTGCAAACCCGATGACGGTAATCCCGGCCTGGTAATGTCCGTTAGGAAATGTCATGTTCCAGGGATGCGAGACTGGACTCTTTGAAAGGTCAAATGGAATTGCATATTCTTGTTCACATGGGCGTATCCAGGAGGGGGTGGTATGTTACCCGTTTTGATCATACGTCTGACTCATACAAAAGTAACAAAGAACATGCGAAATTTGCGTCACCGGGAATATATTTTTAACCCCCCCCCCCAAAAAAAAACTCCTGGATACGTCCCTGCTTATACAACATTTTTTGGGTCAATTATCCATTGCTTAGGTATATGAGATGTTTTGGATGAATTTTTTTTCTTCATCGTCTGGACAAATAACAGTTGTTTGAATATCTGAGATGTTTTGTGGCAACCTTCCCTAGTAAATTTTAAATATATAGACTGCCCCAATAGGTTTAAGTATTTGAGATATGTTGAAGGTCAATGAGTTTGTTTTGAATAATTAGCCACTGTTCAAGTTTGAGACTTTTTGAATTCCATTTTTTTCTTTTTGACAAGTAGCTGTTGTTTAAGTACTTGAGATGTTTTGAGGCAATGTTCTTTAAAATTTTTAAATAAGACAAATTTAACACTTGGTTTAAGTTTTTGAGATTTTTTGAATGTCATTTATAATTATTTTTTGAGGCAACGTTCATTGACATTTTGAAATAAAGAGATTATCACTTAGTTTAAGAATTTGAGATATTTTGAACGTCAAAACTATTTTTTTTGGAGAAGCTGTTGTTTAAGTACTGTAGATGTTTTGAGGCAATGTTCTTGGAAAATTTAACATAAGGGAACTTTAGTACTTGGTTTAAGTTTTTGAGATGTTTTGAATGTCAATTAATTTTGTTTCGACAAGCAACGGTTGTTTTAAGCATCTGTGATGTTTTGAAGCAATGCTCCCTTAAAAACTTAAAAAAAACAAGACTTCCCCACTAGGTTTAACTATTCGAGATGTTCTGAATGTCAATGAGTTTGTTTTGAATATTTAGTCACTGTTTAATAATTTGAGATGTTTTTAAATATCAAAATTTTTTTTTTTTTGACAAGTAGCAGTTGTTTAAGTACTTTAGATGTTTTGAGTCAAACAAATTTAAAATATGAGAGCTTTAGCACTTAGTTTTAGTTTTTAAGATGCTTTGAATGTCAATTCATTTTTTTGGACAAGCAGCGGTTGACTTCAGTATCTGAGATGGTTTGAGGTAACGTTCTGTAAAAAATTTAAAATAAGGGAACTTCAGCACCTGGTTTTAAGTATTTGTAATATTTTGAAGGTCAATGAATTTGTTTTGGAGATTTAGCCGCTGTTTAAGAATTTGTTTTGGAGATTTAGCCGCTGTTTAAGAATTTGAGATGTTTTGAATGTCACTTATCCTTATTTTCTTTTTAGGCAACGTTCCTTGAAAAATTTAAAATAAGGAAACTTCAACATTTGTTTTAAGCTTTCGAGATGTTTTGAAGGTCAGTTAAATTTTTAGTTGACAGTCAGCCGTTATTTAAATATATGAGATGTTTTGAGATAGCAAGACTTAAAAATTTTAAATAAAGAACTTAACTAATTGGTTTTGCCTAGGGTATAAGTACATATCCTAAGAGCCAAAGCTAGATTGCTTTATTCTTTTAACTGCAAATTCATACACTTATATATATTGCTATATATACCCCCCGCCCATCTCCAAAAGTAATTCAAGAATAAATCAAAGCAATATGGAGATGAAAAATCACATTATATTAAAACGTCAAAGAAGGTTTGCTTATAATAGATTTTCTTACAGAAGATCTTGATCGCTGTCCTAAATAAAAAGCAATAGTCATTGACATATACTCATCTCCTAAATCAAAAGTGATGCCTATGATCGATTAAAAGAATATATTTTCCCCTTTAAGTTAAAAGACGGTATATTTTTGTCCAAGTCCTTGGGCTATGGGCCATGTCTTCCATACTTTAAATAAGAATATGTGTTCATATGTGGAAACTATGTAGGAGAGAGTATATGTTTTCCCATGCCGTTTCATTTGATATTTAGGAGTTTCTAAGCCTTTCAATAAAAAAAGTAAATAAAACATTATACATACGTCTAGGATTAATAAGTTTGGTGCCTCCAGGTCTAGCTTGTTTCCCTTCTTCTACCTCAAGTAAGGCTAACGGCGATTTTAGCTTTTTAATTGGCGGAATATCGTCACCATTTGCTGGTGGTCGTTTCAAAACTGGTTTTAAGGGCAAGGGTTCCTTATTAATTGTCTTTTTTGGAATAGGCGGAGCAATCTCTTCACAGCCATGGGACCGAAATTTAGAATTAAACACTTTCACTGGAGCCGATTTCCTCTCTAGAGTAATGTCTTTAGTTTTAGATAATTCAAGTTTCTTTTCTTCGACTTTATCCGTTTTTTTTACACCTTCATCTTTCACTTCGTCAGGTTTTGATTTTCTTGGTATTTTTAAAGACGAGAAATTAGTCCGAGCTAGCATACCGAGAGATTCCAATGTCCTTTTGTCTATTTCTGACTGTTTTTCTTTTGAACTTTTCAATTTTTCTTTTGAGTGTGATTTCTCACTCCTATAGTCTTCCTTCTTCGGTGGTCTATCATCTCTTTTACCACTACTATCACTTTTTTCTTTTTTGGAACTTTCTTTTTCAGCAATCATTTGGTCTTTATTATCTTTCCCTTTGTTTTTTATTTCTTCTTTTTTATAAGCTTCTTTTTTATCACCTCTTAATTCTTCCACTCTTTTTTCAAATTTTGTATCTTCAGATTTTTTGTCTACTTTATCTCCCGATTTTTTGTCTGTTTTTTCTTCGGATTTTTTGTCTATTTTTTCTTCCGACTTTTTGTCGGTTTTTTCTTCTGATTTTTTGCCTGTTTTTTCTTCCAATTTTTTGTCTATTTTTTCTTCGGATTTCTTGTGGGTTTTATCTTCCAATTTTTTATCTAGTTTTTCTTCCGATTTTTTGTCTACTTTATCTTCCGATTTTTTGTCAACTTTATCTTCCCATTTTTCGCCTGTTTTACAATCTTCATTCTCATGGATCTTATCAACGCTTGCTTTTCCAGTTTTATCTTCTACCTTCTTAGCCTCTTTTACTTCTTTCTCTTTTTGAACATCTTTAGAGTCGATCACATTTCCATCACCTGATTCAGTTTTGGGTTTTGGTTGCGGTTTCTTTGAGTATTCTTGCTCCTTCTTTAACTTTTCTTCTTCGTCTTTAGGCTTCTCGGGTTGTTTTTTAACTTCTTCGGAATCTTTGTTTAGCTTGTCCATCGCTTTTAACGCTTGCTGCAGGTCTTTTAAACTTTTTTCCTGGTCATCTTTAAGATTTTCCGAATCTTTAAAAAGTCTAATTTCTAATTTTCTAAACTTTAGCGGCTCTTTTTCGTCCTTTTCAGACATTTCTCCTTCTGTTTCTGAACTTTCTTCTTTCTTTCTCGTTATTTTCAGCATATTTTTGGTAATATCTCCACCTTTCTTAGATTTTTTATATCCTTTCCTGGGCTTTTCTTCCTCGGACTCTTCTTCTGAAGTTTTCTCTTCTCTTTTTGCCTTTTTCTGTGGATTTTTAGGCTTTCCTATGGTTTTCTTGGACGTCTCTTTTTCTTCATCGGACCCTTCTTCCAAACTTTTTTCTTCTCCTTGGTTGGCTTTCTTCTGCATCTTAATAGGCTTTCCATCAACGTTCTTAGACTTTACACGCCCTTTCTTGGGCTTTTCCTCTTCTTCTAAGTTTTTTTCTTCCCCTGTAATTTTTTTCTTCATTCTCTTGGGCTTTTCCAAAGGTTTTTTAGGTTTCGCACTACTTTTTTTGGTAGTTTCTTCTATCTCCTCTTCAGAATCATTTTCTTCTGAGGTTTCTTCTTCTTTCTTGGCTTTTTTCTGTATTTTCTTGGGCTTTTCTCCCACTTTTTTATGTTTTCCCCGAACTTTTTTAGGTTTTACTTCGTCTTCCTTTTCAGAGTCTTCTTCTTCATCTAGACTTTCTTCTTCTTTCTTCGCCTTTTTTCGTATATTCTTAGATTTAGATTCGGCTTTTTTAGACTTATCACGTCCTTTTTTGGGCTTTACTCCTTCCTCCTCCTCAGACTCCTCTTCTTCGGAATTTTCTTCTTCTTTCTTCGCCCTTTTCTGCATTTTCTTCCCCTTTTCTTGTTCTTTTTTAGGTTTTCTTTTCACAGGTTTACGCAAAAACTTTTCATCCTCATCTTCAAATACATTGATCTGTCCAAGTTTACCTTTCCTACTTTCTTTCGCTTTATTTTGCAAAACCGTGTCAGTTTTACAAAGATCTACTTCAACAACAGGCAGTCCCTTGTCTACCTCAACAACTGGTAATTGTTCAAGACTTGAGCTAAAAAAAAAAGAAGAAGAACAAATAAAAAATAGCGAACGATGTACAATAGCGTCACCAACACGTAAACAGAAATACAAGAGGGCGTCAAGCATATAGGTATGAAAAAGTATCAAAGACCACCCCCCCCCCCCCCCACAGAAATATATAAATATAGTTTTCCTTAATGACAGAGACCACATTGCTTTTTCATAATACAAATAACAAAAGATAAAACAACGAGGAGTTATGTTAAGAGAGCGAAAAATTTCTTTTTTTTTAATGAATATTTCGACCCTATATACAAGAGCCGTCATCAGATAATCATAGATAAATACAACATTAAACTTGCAATAAAACACATGGCAAAAAAAAAAAAAAAAAAAAAAAAAAAAAGTCTTAAGGAAGCTCAATCAGGACTGAAAAACACGAAACCAGTCAGTTTGTTCAGAAGAAAACAAATCTGGAGCATATTTTTAATACTATTCTCGCTTTTTTGGCGGCTAACCTAAAAAGGTCTTTTTGATACAAATTCACTGGTATTTTTTATTGGTTAATACCATTGGTGTTAACCTTCAGTTCATATTAACCAATGGTATTACCCTTTATTAATAACCAATGGTTATTAGCTATTGCTTAATTATACCTTAAAGGTATTAATCTTTAAGTTATGATGCCATGACTGTTTTTTTTTCTAGTTTTAATGGTCACCCATTTTATTTTAAGTTTTATTTTGTATTTATCTATGGTTTGCTGATAACGCCGCTTAGACATGGAGTCGAAATATTCATTTAGAAAAATTGACAGTCTTTAAAATAATTCCTTGTTTATGCTAAACTTAAAATACTGATAAAAATCACTACTATAAAAAGACACATATCTGATATATGGGAGAAGGGGACCACAGGACTTTTCCCGGGAGGAGGGGGGGGGGCAAATTAGAATGTAAATGTGTCATTTTCCCACATTTTTTTTCTCCTTTTTTTGTAAGCAAGAATTTTATGCGTCAAATCTTTTTGGATTTTTTTTTTTATGTCAAATCTTCATATGTCAAATTTTAATATGTCAAAATCTTTTTTAGGGTAGGATCCTCCCCGAGGCTCTTCTTGGTGGCTAGTCTAAAACTTAACACGAACTTGGATTTCTTCGAATGATGGCAGAGTACACGGTAAAATAGCAGAAATTGTGCAAAGCGGATATTTGTAGTAGTAGTAGCAGTAATATGATCGCAAATAAGGCTCCAGGTGCTGATAGGGTAGTAAATGAGTTTCTTAAATATGGTGGCCCTGAGGTTAGAAATAGGTTACTGAAGATTATGAATATGATTTTTGAAAAAAGGGAAGTACCTAAAGATTTTAGGAAAACCTTAATTAAGCCACTCTACCAGAAAGGTGATAAAAGTGAATGTGCTAATTATTGAGGCATTAGTCTGGTCTTTGTAGGTAGTAAATTACTTAGTAATATGATACTTTTTAGATTGAGAGATGCTGTAAACAAAGTTTTAAGAGAAGAACAGTGCTGTTTTAGAAAAGGTAGAGGATGAGTCAACCAAATTTTCATACTTAGGCTAATAATTGAGAAGTGTCTGAGTTATCAAACACCTTTGGTCCTCAGTTTTATAGATTATTGGCAAGCGTTCGATTCTGTTGATAGAAGAGCTTTAGCAAAACTTTTATCCTTGTGTGGTATACCACATAAATAGATTAAAGTGATTAGTTCTATGTACGAAAATAACACTGCAGCGGTGAAGGTAGGAAAGGATGCTAGCAGCTGGTTTTGTATCTAATTAGGAGTTAAGCGGGGTTATGTTCTATCCCCCTTTATATGGAATATTTTGATGGACTTTGTCTTAAGGAGCACAGGAAAGGCAATGGGAGACCACGGAATCAAATGGTAAGGAAAGATTCTCCCGGACTTAGATTCTGCTGACGATTTAAGCATTCTAGATGAAAGTGTGAGCAAAGTGAATAAACTTTACGAGGTTTTGCGAATTCAGGGTGTTAAAATACGTTTGAAAATTAATGTTAGGAAGACTAAGTCACTAAGGCTAGGAATAAGTGAAGATGAAAAGGTGACGTTGGGTAATGAAAACATTGATCAGGTGGGCAGCTTCATTACCTTGGTAGTATCATCAGGCAAGATTGTGGGAGCATTGAAAATTTCAAAAGCAGAGTAACCAAAATTTAAGGTGTTTTTTCACAATTAAAAAAAAGTTTGGAAGTATAAGACGATGCATCTGTGAGCCAAAATTAGAATATTGGAAGTTGCTGCGACTACAGTGATTAGATAAAGCTCTGAAGCATGGGTACTCCGAAAAGTGCATGAAGATTTGCTAGATGTTTTCCAGAGAAATTGTTTAAGGATTGTTCTGGGTACCCAGCTGACTGACCGTATTTCAAACAATAGGCTGTACGAAAAATGTGGTTCAATACCGCTCTCTAGTGCTATATTCAAAGAAAGGTTGAGATGGCTACGCCACGTTGTGCGGATGAAGGATGACAGATTGCCGAAGATTGTTCTTTTCGGCCAACCGTCTAGGGCTAAATGGAAAGCAGGTCGTCATCGTTTGGGGTGGGACGACGTCATAAAGAAAGATTTAAAGGAAATTTGAGCCTCGTGGGAGGGTGTAAAAAGGGAGGCTTTGAATAGATTAGGATGGAGGAGGAGCGTGCGTTGCTGTGTTTGCCTCAGGCGGCTTGGTGCTGCGGTGAGCTGTTAGTAGTAGTAGTAAAAGAAAGCACTCAGTACTGACTGCAAAATGTCCCCTTCCAAATGTCCACTCTTTTCCTTGACAGGATTCGCTCTATTCTCCCCCCTAGTTCATGTAATATTGATAATTCAAAGGTCCATAAGTTATCGATTTGAAGTGTCGGATAAAGCCATGGCCGGAGCGGCGAGGGATCGAACTGAACCCTCATCTAAAAACGTTACAATTACATAAAAATAAGTTATTTAATTGCCGAAAAAAAGACAAAACTAATGTTTCTATTTTGAACTCCTCAAACCCTAGCTTTAAAACATCCGGGCTTTAATCCCGATTAAAGGTGTAACCATTCACATACTTCCAAATATATGTAGGGTAAAACTACACGCCGTTGAAATATCTAAAAAAAATTTCCTTTCCTTTCTTTGATGCTGGTTTCCACGTTATCTGGCATAATGAACACAATGTTTGAGAATACAATCTGAACAAGTCCACTTCTTACAAAGCATCTCAAATTTTTTACGATTGAATACTAATTCTTTTAAAGTTCCCTTGACTAAATTCATTTTAAATGAGCTTACTAACAAGCACCCAAGCCAAAACAACAATTCTAGAATTTTTCTCCCAAGCAAGTACTGAGTCCATCAAACCCAACCCACCAATAAATCTTCTTTTTGAATTTTCTCTGCCACTTGTTTTAAGAACACTATCGAATTGGCATCTAAACGATTCATTTAAGGCCGATTTACGAAAAAAAGAAGAAACTGATTGAAAGTTTTCCTTGAGTTATCTATTTTCCTTTAGTGGCTTTAGTGACAACGGTGTCAACATTTTTCCGATGATTAAGCTTTCAACTCGGCTTTCAAGTGTCCATTATTCAAATATTCCCACAACTTTCCTAAAGACAAAAGTCACTACATTTTTCAATATACATTAAAGCACGTCTAATTGCCCAGGACACGTAGTGCCAACGAGTATAGACAGGGTAAACAAGGCTGGAGCTGCTCTGTTGTGGTGAGATGGTTCTGGGTCTCCATTTTGCCACAATCTCCTATCTCTGTTCCTATTTTTGGAAGGGAAGCCCAGCTTCACCGGCCTCGGAGCGGCGTCTGGGTGGACCTTTCATGAATCCATCCAACCAGAACCGTGACTACAAACATTTTGATCCTAAGGAATTATACCCCTCGAGGAAATTACAGCCAAGTAAACCATACAGTATTGTACTACATTTTCGTAATAGATAGCTCTTCTGACTTTTTTTGTTTTGGCAGAATTGTTTCAGATGTTTAACCTCCTCCTTGAGTTGTTACTTTATTAGGGGCTGCCTCCCTATCATAGCATACGAATACATAGTACTGCCCTATCCATGACCATATTTTTGAGTCGGGTGTATCAGGGCGAGGATTGCTTGCACAGGATATCGGCTTTTGTTAATGTGAGTGCACCCCAAAGGCTGAAAACTGTGTAGTAACAAAAGTAGGTGCAGACTCAGCATAAGCCTCGATTCAAATGGAGGTCCCCGGGACTTTTTGCTGTTCGGCTATAAGCCGGCTTAAGCACTTTATGTAGACTTGAGAAGGAGTATTTCGCCCAAAGACTGCACGGATGGGACCCCTAGCCTTTCTCAACACCCGAACGATTATTTAAATAATATAAAATTTACGACAAGAAATGTTACAAAGTTGAAATAAAAATTATCGTACTGATATTTTGACTGACAAATTTCGACATTTCAGAGGACTTTAAGAATTTCTGGAATTCATATCCTGGGACAATAAAACACGGAATAGGTGATGCCTAACTCGTCTATTCAGGTAGGAAGGTTAGGGTATATAGATAAGAGCTAGGACTAAGAATAATTAGGAAAATCATTCTTGTTTAGGCTGGGAAGATGTTAATAATTGAATTATAATTGCACACTTACTGACTAAAAAGTCAAAGTATCAGGCATGATACAGTAGGCTATATGTCCCAATAAAACCGATTGAGGGAGGACTCTGATGAATAGTAACCCTGATGAGCAGGGGCGTCCCGAGGGGGGAGGGGCGCACCCCAGCTTTTTCGACATTTTTTGAAATTTTGCAAAATCAGCCGAAATTTTGCAAAATTCTTGATTTCTGCAGAAAATTCGGCATAAATCAGGAAGCGATTCGGTAAAATTTACAAAGATCGCTCCCCGAATAAAACGAGCCTCGGGAGGCCCCTGCTGATGAGTTTTACGCACGGTTATAGATAAAAATAGATAGGATCTCAGGTATAAATGTTTTTTTTTTGAATAGCCGACGAAGATTTGGTTAATGTCTTTCAGAGGAATTGTCTAAGGATCCCTTTAGGTGCTCGCTTGACCAACCGTACATAAAACAATAAGCTGAACGACACATATGGTTTGATTCCACTTTCTTGGGCTATGCCCAGGGCCGTGTCCAGGATTTTTGTTCGGGGGGGGGGGGGTACACAAGAAAACGCCCTACCCCCTGGATACGGCTTTGACTATAATGGAAGAGAGGTTAAGATACATAGGCTGCGTTGTACGACAGATTCCCAAAGATTTGACGTTTTGGTCGTCCATATGGGTTCTAACAATAAGCAGGCGGTCCCCAAATAGAGTGGGAAGAGATCAAAAGATCATAGAGAATGAGCTCTGAACATATTATAATGGAGGTGTTTGGGTAGCTGTTTTACCCCCAGACGGCTTGGTGCTACAGTGGGTTGTTAGTATCAGCAGTCATACTAGAACTTTAACGTCCAGTTTATTGGACGTCCAGTTTAACGTCTAGTATATAGCATCCTACGTTTGGCTGATTTGGTGTAGAGAAGAACAATAGCAATGGTCACATATTGCTACAATATTGTGACTACAGTAATCTTGATACAACCAATATTGTATTTGGTCATAAAATGACCCACGAGTTAGCATGGGACTTGCATCGGGCAGGAGAGCTAAACTTGTTGATTATGTTATTGTAAATTGAAGATTGGCAGGATCGATAGAGGAAACTAGGGTATAGGAGTATGAAGTTGATGTTAAAATGAAGGACAGTCATGTAGTAGTATTTATGGTTAATTTGAAGTACGGAATTAGGAAGGCTAACTTCTGAGCTGGTTGTTAAGATGCTGACAGGCTCCAGAATAGGAACGTAAGAGGAATGTTCCAAAAACAGTGGGATATGAAATTGGAGCTAAACAGTTAGAGAATGTTAAACCCCGATAAAGCTGTAGGAAATGATCAACGGAGTTAGGGATACGATTCTAAAATTTTTAAGGATTTACTATAAAGCGGAGAAGTACCAAAACATTTCGGGAAAACAACAATCCAACTCCTTTATAAAAAGGCGATAAGAGTGAGTGTAATAATTAAAGAGACATTGGCTTGATTTCAACAGAAAGCAAATTACTTAGCATGATGATACTTATTAAAATAACAGATACTGCAGATAACTTTTACAAAGTAAAACAGAATATTTTTAGGAAGGGCATAGGATTATGAAGAGATATTTGATTCAGCTGACGGAAACACATTAGTGAAGGTGCTCTCCTTGAATGGAATACCACATAAGTCCGTTAACATTTGAGAACAATAGCGACAAGACAAGCGAATGACAAGACAAGACGAGGAATCTGAAGTTAAGCAGGGTTGTTATATCCAGCTCTAGGCGTTTACCCCCCCGGAAAACACCCTCCCCCCGTGAAAATTAAGGCTTTCCAAATTCAAGAATTTTATTTGAGTTTTATTTATTCTTTATTTCAGTAGGGGGAACGAATTTTGGTACTTGTGTATTATCCGCCACTCACTCAAGTTTACGCTGTGTAAAATTCGAGAACACACCAGTTTTCGTTAGCTTTTTTGTTACTTTAGAAATAAATTTGGGCTATAGATTTGCATATCAGGGGGGGGGGTAAAGTATAGCGGGTCTGCATGCAAAATGTGTTTGGTGCAATTATTCTACATATTAGATAGATAGATAGGGAAGTGTATTTTACAGCCAAACATACTGCCATGAACATAGTAAAATCACATAAATGAAGGGCACAAATAACATAAACTTTGATCAGCGATCATCATAAAACTCTTAAATGAAACACTACATTAGCCTAATAATTTCCAGGTACCTTGATATTTTTCTGTAATTTTTTAGTGGCCAAATACCTAGAAGGAATGGTTTTTTGACTTCAAACTGTCCAAATATTTAACCCCCCCCCTCCTATGACCAAATATATAGCCCAAATAATATGTTTACCATCTATTATGTCACCTGTCTTTGTCTTGTCTCATGCTAAGATGAAAGAAACTAATGAAGAAACCGGCTTGTTCTCGAGTTTTACTCAGCGTAAACTTGAGGGAGTGGCACATAATACACAAGTAACAAAATTCCTTCCCCTTACAGAAAAAAAAAACTCAACTAAAATCCTCAAATTCGGAAAGCCTTATTTTCCAGGGGGGGGGGTAATCGCCGGGGATGGGGGTAAACACCGGCCACCGTTATATCCGTTTATATAGAGAATTTTTATTCATTTTGTTCGAAGGAACACATCACATATTTCTGCGTTAAGGTAAGGAGTTGGTTTGTATTAGTGTCGGTTAATGGTTTGTTCGGTGAGGAATTAAGCAACAGGGTTGTGTATCACCCCCATTTATCTGGACTTTGTACTAGCGACGCAGCAAACACCACAGCGGATCACGGTATTTTGAGGGCCCAGAGTCCGAAAACAGGTTTCAAAATTAATATCGAACAGACTGAGTCGCTTGAGTTAGGAATGAATGAGGATGAAGAGTCCATGTAGGAAATGAGATAATCCACCGATTGGAAAGCTTCACTCATCTAGCAAGCATTATTAATTATGATAGTGGATGCTATGAGGACCCTCGAGCGAGGAGATTTTACTTGTAAGTGAAAAATTTTGGAAGAGAAGAGAGATAGGTCTATGAGTTTAGGTTAGGACAGTCGAAGCTAAAGTAATGACAGCAGTCGGGTACAGTACTCAAACGCGGGGGCTTCGTAGGACAAGCCAGGTGTTTTCGGAGGAATAATCTGGAGATAGCTGTAAGTATTCTATTGAATGGGGCTTTATAATGGCCTCAAATTTTTGTGGGGCTTTATAACTGGTAAAAACAGGATGGAAAACTGATATATTTACCTCCTGAAAAAATGATACAAACTAGAAAGGTATTAAAGCGGTTCATACACTGACTTACCGTCAGATACCTTTTGGGCTAAGTTCAAAAGAAGATATAGTTTTGGATGGCAAAACCAAATTTTTGCCAAAATTTCAAAAACATATATAAGTAAAAAGTATATTATTCGTTATATTACTTCTTAGAAAACTATTTATATTTCCTCGTAGAAAAGCTATATACAGAGGAAGACGATCTTAAAACTCGTATTAAAGCCAGGAAGGGTCTTTTTTTTTCGACGACACAGAATGTATTCACACAAAAAGCAGGCAAATAGTCTCAAATAGAACAGTATATTTTAGACAAACCGCTGTACAATTTAAGAATCTGCAACTAAAGGATTTTGCCTCTTCAAACATCCTAGCTAGGAAGCAAATAATCTTAAGGAATGACGCGAAGCGGAAGAATTTAAAAGACGCTCAGCGGAATAATTTTAAAATCTAGCGTTAGAATTCTTTCAGTCTTTTAAGCGAAAAGACAGAATGTCATTCATTATTCATCATATACATTTATGTAACTTGTTAAATGGGTAAATTATTAAGGTTCATGAGGAGGGTATATTTGATTGCTGAGGCAATTAAGATAACACTATCAAGTAAAGACGACTGCAGCAGAATAGCATATTGGGCTCTTCAAAAATCCTTGAAATTTCCGGGGGGGGGGGAGGGGACTAACTATGCAACTGAACTTAGGCAAAATGATTTATGAAAAAAACATTTTCCAGACTAACACCATCGCTGAGACACCACTACAATTGCATCTTCCAAGGTAGCACTGGCCTTTACCACTTTCAGCCTTTTCTGGATGTGAGTTCAAGTTGAGGGATACGGTAGTGGTGCCCGCTGTCTTCACTCTGTACTTACGGTACCATAAGCCAGAAAATCTCAGGCACTCAAGACGGTTGTGATTATCACAATTGATAGTGTTCAACATACTGAGTAGTCACTTAACCAAAACATTTCTAAACGGAAGAGCGAAGGATCACCATCTCAGAACTCGTGTATACGAGGTGGCACTTGCCAAGCATGGCGGAACTGTGCAAAGCGCTTTGGGGAGTGTGGCAAGCATGGCGGAACTGTACGACACGTGGCGTCCCAAAATGCAAACCAGGTGGCGGGAAGTCAGCGTCACCTCGCGGAAGAAACAAGAACTATTACATCCACATTTTGAGATGACCAAAAGGAATATCTACGGCACCATTTTTTAGGTTAAATTCGACACTCTTTGAAATTCCAGAGCTCTTTATCCGACGTATTGTCAAAAGTCGGATTTTCTGGGAGACCAACATTAGCCTGGCGTCTCGAGCCTGCACGGACCTTCGTTTTATCCTCTTCGGAAATGCTAAATTAGTCAAGGTAAGATGATAGGGTTCTAAGGCCTTGCTATTTGGTACCAATTTTAGTACCAGGATTTTAGTAAAATTGAAATGACATTCTTTCTTCATGTCTCAAAAATCCCGAATACCTCATTTATAACCGAAAAATTCAGAAGAAAATATCTAGACATCAACTGTCCCTGGGAAACCCCATATTCCTTTTTAAGGAAAAAAGTCACACGCAAAACCTAGAATTCCTGCCAAATGGATTAATCTCTCGAACTGAAAACACCGATTAACTCCCGTCACCTCTATCCTGGAAGAGATGTGTACTAGGAACGTCAAGGAATGTAGCATATATTTCACACAGTGGACACAGTTGTCAAGACAATGTGTTTTTTAGAATACTGATGCTATTTCAACCCCAGGCAAAGGCGGAGTTTATAACAACCTCAGTATAAAGGGAAGCATTAATACTAGGTATTATCTTGCAAAAATTGCTGATTTTAGCTCAGAAGGAGAGCAGAGACTCAAAATTGTTTTATGTGCTGTCCGACGATTCATCCGAAAGAAATTTTCAAATTCTAGGAGGGATACCTGCGCTATACACAGTTTTAGAATCTCCCCTTTTGGGGTAGGTTCATGGATGACGTAGAGTGCGTTTGGAAACATGGACTGGACTCCATAGACCTATTTTGCAAACATTTAAATAGTTTTGATAATAATATTAAATTTACAGCTGAGTTAGAGGAAAATAACAAATTGCCTTTTCTGGGTAATTAATAAAAAAAAAAAAAAAGTTTTTTTTAACTGAAAGTAAGGAACAACGTTAAAACTTAAAAAGAAAAGAAATTATTCCGTATATGAAAGGGGCTGTCCCCTCCTCAACGACTCGCTCTTTACGCTAAAGTTTTTTATTGTTTAACAAAAATAGAGTTGTGAGAAAGTCAAACTTTATCGTAAAGAGCGAGGCGTTGAGGAGGGGACAGCCCCTTTCATATACGGAATAGTTTCTGTTCGTTTTAAGTTTTAACGTCGTTCCTTACTTTCAGCACTTACTTGTAGCACTTTAGGAACTGACCGTGGTGGTAACCCCGGTGTTAATATTACGCAAAACAGCAGGCAAAAAAAGTCTTGTTGCATATTGACTCGCAAGAATAAAAGAGAAGTGTCAACCATGTTATTGTTTTTGGGCCAACAGCCGTGTTGTTGATGAGCGCCTAAAATTTTTTTTATCATCCCAACTTTTTCAGCCACAAAGATTAAATTTTATTGTTTTGACCAGGTCATACCCTACTGAGTATGCAATGTGAGAAAAATAGTAGATGTTTGTGGATCGTCTCCAATCTGTACATACGTTGTAACCACCCCCCCCCCCTCCTCGACCCACCCTACATATCCATATCGGATATAGGCCAGTAAAAGTACGGTTTGACCGGGACAAAATTGCAACAAAAGGTTTTTTTGCACGAAAATGTTCAGAAAAAATCGCTGAACATCATATCCAAAATCCGCTAAAATCGCCCACCGGGAAAACTCTCTGGGGCTGCTTAAAGGGGGTGGAAGGGGGCGAAAAATTAGGTATTTACATTTTTGACATTTAGGAAGCTTTGTTTACACTAAAATGTTCAGAAAAAATTGCAGAACAACATATCCAAATCTGATAAAATTGCCCACCGGCAAAACCTTCTGGGGCTGCTTAAAGGGGGTGAAAAATCCTCTTTTCGATTTTGTTATTTCGGTACGTTCGGAGATTCGATTCTGGTATAAATTAACTCGCTGAAACCAAAAATTATGTCACTTTTATTATAACACTTCTCTAACTTATATTAAACTACAAAAAATAAGATTTTAATAACTCCATTGCCAAAATAAAGGAAGTAGCCTTTCTTCCGAAGTTTTACAGAAAGATCAGATCAATGGACACCTGAAATACTTCGAACAGCCTGCGAAAAGCAATAGAGGAAAATATAGAACTTAAAGGAGCAGAGAAGTAACTCACTCTTTTTGGCTTCGCTAGTCGTCGGGAACCTGGTTATCTGATGAGAATCAAACTTGTGAAAACTAGACTTTAGAAAAAGTCTGGATTAGAAGAACTGCTTGAGCGAATTTACGCCAAGAATACAGTAAAGCATATCATGATCGGGAAACCACCATCTCGAGCAGTTCGTGCGCATAATATCATTGATAGAGCTCTTGCCATTTTGATACTTGACGACAAGTACAACTTGACGGAACACAATGAAGATAGGAAATTTGAGACCCGGGAGAATATTGATGAAGCCCTTGTGATCTTCGAGGGTCTTAATGCTGACTAGATCTCTATAGAAGATTTTAACTCGTGCGAAGTCGTAACTAGTACTGCTAACAAACTAAGAAAGAAGAAGGAGAAGCTAAGGGGCAATCGGACAACATGCTTGTAGTTTCAGTACAGGGAAATGGTGAAAGTGTTGCGCAGTTTTACCAGTGCAGAGAGGTGCGGAAACTGGTATCTGTATTTGAGTAGCCTTGAAGAGATGCTTCCGTATTTTGCGGCAGCAGGGCTCAAACTGTAAGCGAGGTCTGCTCGTCTTCATCTCCAGACTATGGTTGACCTTTAAGAAAAAAATCCAGAGCTCTATTCAAGTTTCAAAATCTGTCAGTTTTTTATCAGAAGAAGTAATTAATTCTGGGATGAATTGTCACCAAATCTAGTCATTGACCAAGCTCTAATGTGCAGTTTGAAGACACCGGATGGGCTAACTCTTGGGCGGGGGATCATACAAACTCAGCTTCTAATGTGGACTTTTTCAATGCGAATCTTTGCTGAATTAAATGCCTCAATGCAAGGCCTGACTAGCCTGAGTTAATCAACAGGTTATCAGCATGTCGAAACACTCCAGTGGCGGATGAAAAGAGATACTGAGACTTTTTGCGAGCCCCGATTATATTCAGAGAACACGAAGGGTTCTCCAAATCGTTACGAGTGTAAGTGAATCAGCTAATGTAGATGCTGACACCGTGAAAGAAGTTGGAGCCCGATTTCTAGACAAAATGACTGGGAAGGCAGCTGATTAGTTTTCGTTCCGGAAGAAAGACAAGGCTGTTACAATGGCATCCAAATCAGCTGTTAACATCCATAGTGAACCGGTTCATGAAGGTCAAGGGTTTCTGTTCCAGCGCTAAGCTACGGTGGCAAACCGGGAAGAATTTGATCTTCAAGACCTTTTGTCGTATGAGCTTTGTACGTATCCCCCCATCCCTTTTTGGATCCTATGAAGTTCTGCGTCCTGCCGACAAACCATCTCTGTCAAACACAATTCGAAAGGCGTCAGGGGACCATTCGGATGAGCGCTTAGACTCGTGCCACTATGTCGTTGATGGCGGCTGGCTGCTCCAGAAATTGACTTGGAAGCACAACTCTACATTTGACTTCATTTGCGAAAGTTACGTCAAGTATGTCACCACTAGATTTGGAAAAGCTTCGGTAGTTTTTGATGGATATGAAAATGGTCCTTCGACGAAAGGTATGGCTCACCTCAAACGTTCCAGGGGTAAACAGTGCCCAGTGGTAGAATTCACTGGTACAACAAAGTTAACAAGAAAGAAAGAAGAGTTCTTGCAAAACTGCACAAACAAGCAGCGGATAATTCTAGCGATAGGAGAAAAATTGTCCTCAGCAGGTTGTTCGACACAACATACCTCTGCTGACGCGGATGTTCTGATTGCAACCACAGCCATTCATAATGCAAGAACTCAGTTGAAGTGTCTCATCGGCAACGACACTGACCTCCTTATCCTTCTCCTCTATCATGTTACTGTCACCCACAAAGACCTGTATTTCAGATCCGAGATGAAAGCTTCAAATGAACATAAGCTATGGATTATTTCCTACATCAAAGAAAAACTAGACGACGTGTGTCATTCAATTCTATTTCTGCACGCGTTCCTAGGCTGTGACACCACTTCGAGATTACAAGGAATTGGTAAATCTGTCGGACTGTCATTGTACCGGTCCGATCCGTCTTTCCACGAGGCCACTAAGGTCTTTATGGACTCGAAGGCTACGAAAGACGAGCTCATTGTATCTGGTGAACAAGCTCTTTTGAGAATTTATAAAGGAAAGCCTGGAGAAACTCTCGTGTCCTTGAGACATCGTCTGTTCTTGGCCAAGCTCGCTTCCTCTTCCGCATTTGTCTGCCCTGATCAGATGCCTCACACACCCTCAGCTGCAAAGTTCCATTCTTTTCGCATGTATTTGCAAGTAATGGAATGGAAAAGCAAGGCTGCTGCGATGAAACCGAAAAACTGGGGATGGCGACTCACTGCTGATAGTTACATCCCAGTAATGACGGAGAAGAAACCAGCTCCCCAAAGTCTTCTTCAAATTATCCGCTGCAAATACAAATCAGGTTGCGATACGGCCAGATGCACTCGCCGTAAGAATCGCATGCCCTGCACACTTGCTTCTGGAGAGTGCATGTGAACAAGCTGTAATAACTCTGAACCAACTTCTCTAGAAGAAGAATAATTTTAGTTTTTTGCAATAACGGTGGTTGTGCTCTTTTATAGTGCTCATTAATGAAATGATGATTCTCAATATTATGTGGTCTAAAAATAATGATTATCAAAACTGTGATTTATATATAGACGTGTTAATGTTTTTGTTTTCCTACTGTAAAAGAAGCCGATAATAAGAAGGATTTTTCAAGTTTCTATGCGTCTATGCCTATAGTTTCCCTTTTTCTGCAGTCTGGTCTTCACACGGTTGATTCTCATCGGATAACCAGGTTTCCAACGATTAGCAAGGCAACAAAGAGTGGGATACTTCTCTGCTCCTTTAAATTACCGTTCGAAATTTTTCCTTTTCTCTGTTTGAAGTATATAAAACATCCATTGATCTGATCTTTCTAACAATTCGGAAGAAAAGCTATTTCCTATATCTTTGCGATGGAGTTATTAAAATCTTATTTAAAGTTTAATATAAGTTACAGACGTGTTACAATAAAAGTGATATCATTTTCGGTTTCAGCGAGTTGATTTACACCAGAATCGAGTCTCCGAACGTACCGAAATAACAAAAATCGAAAAAAGGATTTTTCATCCCTTTCACCCCCTTTAAGCAGCCCCAGAAGGTTTTCCAGGCGGGCGATTTTAGCGGATTTTGGATATGTTGTCCAGCGATTTTTTCTGAACATTTCAGTGTAAAAAAAGCTTCCTAAATGTCAAAAATGAAAAAACCTATTTTTTCGCCCCCTTCCACCCCCTTTAAGCAGCCCCAGAGGTTTTTCCATGCGGGCGATTGTAGCGGATTTTGGATATGTTGTTGAGCGATTTTTTTGAACATTTTAGCGTAAAAAAAGCTTCCTAAATGTCAAAAATGTAAATACCTATTTTTTCGCCCCCTTCCACCCCCTTTAAGCAGCCCCAGAGGGTTTTCCATGCGGGCGATTGTAGCGGATTTTGGATATGTTGTTGAGCGATTTTTTTGAACATTTTAGCGTAAAAAAAGCTTCCTAAATGTCAAAAATGTAAATACCTATTTTTTCGCCCCCTTCCACCCCCTTTAAGCAGCCCCAGAGATTTTTCCATGCGGGCGATTGTAGCGGATTTTGGATATGTTGTTGAGCGATTTTTTTGAACATTTTAGTGTAAAAAACGCTTCCTAAATGTAAAAAATGTAAATACCTAATTTTTCGCCCCCTTCCACCCCCTTTAAGCAGCCCCAGAAGGTTTTCCCGGCGGGCGATTTTTAGCAGATTTTGGACATATTTTTCAGCGATTTTTTTCTGAACATTTTAGTGTAAACAAAGATTCCCAAATGTCAAAAATGAAAAAACCCATTTTTTCGCCCCCTTCCACCCCCTTTAAGCAGCCCCAGAGGGTTTTCCCGGCGGGCGATTTTTAGCGGATTTTGGATGTTGTTCAGCGATTTTTTTCAACATTTCAGCGTAAAAAAGCTTCCTAAATGTCAAAAATGTAATTACCTAATTTTTGGCCCCTTCCACCCCCTTTAAGCAGCCCCAGAAGGCTTTCCCGGCGGGCGATTTTTAGCAGATTTTGGACATATTTTTCAGCGATTTTTTTCTGAACATTTTAGTGTAAACAAAGTTTCCCAAATGTCAAAAATGAAAAAACCCATTTTTTCGCCCCCTTCCACCCCCTTTAAGCAGCCCCAGAGGGTTTTCCCGGCGGGCGATTTTTAGCGGATTTTGGATGTTGTTCAGCGATTTTTTTTTAACATTTCAGCGTAAAAAAAGCTTCCTAAATGTCAAAAATGTAATTACCTAATTTTTGGCCCCCTTCCACCCCCTTTAAGCAGCCCCAGAAGGTTTTCCCGGCGGGTGATTTTAGCGGATTTTGGATATGTTGTTCAGCGATTTTTTCTGAACATTTTGGTGTAAAAAAACCTTTTGTTGCAATTTTGTCCGGGTCGACCCACTTTTCTCCGTACTTTTACTGGACTAAAAGTGTGTTTTTACGGTAAAGTTTTGTGGAGGACGGTAATTTTCGTCAAGCGAAAGAACCAAGCGAATTTGCTATTAGAACCCAACTGGTCGCTATTAGAACTATACTGGTGCTATTAGAACCCAATAAAATGTGTTTCAAGGCTTGAAGAAAGTTGTTAGTTTTAATTTTTCTTTAATTGTTGGAGGTCTGATAAGCTTCAGTGGATGTGTTTTCTTTGCCAAATAATTAAGATGATAAGACATAATTTATGCTGAGTAAAAAAAAAAAATATCGTTAATTAATAAGTACCAGTCACGGCGGATATATGATATACGCAATCTACATTGCAAACAATTTAAAAAAAATGGATTATTATATGGATATATCAATAAATATGGATTAAATTTAAAAAAAGAAGTTTTTGAAATGATGTAAAAGTCAAGAACAATATTAAACTTTAAACATAAGTTATCCCAAAATTAAAGGGGACTACCGCCCCCTCAATTCTCACCCTTTGCACTATATTCTAGCATTTTCTTGTCACAATAATTCGGGAATAAAAGGCCTCAATCAAGTACACTTCCTTTACGCAACAGCATTTTCGATTCAAAACTTTCGAAAAGAGATCGGTTAAATAACTTGGTAAATCACTCGGTAAATTCTGGTAAATCGGTAAACATAACGGTAAATCACTTGCAAATTATCAGGTGTATTTGTTGAATTCTAATATATTTTCAGCGATAAACAAGCTACGCTTTAGCGTACACATCGGGGCATCCTAGTGAAGATAGTCTCTAGTTTCTTTCAGTTGTTTTATTCTTTTTAAATTTTAATGCCGTTCTCTACTTTCATTTGAAATAAAAATGAATTTATGCTTGCTATTTAATAAAATTAAGGACTGCGCAATAAGATTCCCTAAGAGAAATGCCTACCCCCGTGTAGATGTACCCTTGGTAATAGGTTTTCAAGGGGATGGGTTTTCTACTGAGAAATTCGAATTTTACGTAACCATAATAAAAGTGACAAAGTAATAATGCTCAGATGTTTCAGCGGATTGAGGGGGGGGGGTTAAAAAATCTTCCTTTCGGAGAGATGTCCTCTACCCCTACCCTCTCTGAAGAAAATAATTTTTCATTTATAGCTCAAAATATACGCCAACAAGAGGATAACCCACCCCTTTCAGTAAACATGGGGGATGAATTCCCCGTGAAAATGATTCGAAGAAGCTCTCCTAAACTTTATTACCGAAAATTGGGCTTCTTGAAACTTCAGGCTTCTCAATCTACCAAAGATTCAGTGACCCCTTTCCCCTAAAGTTCGCGAGAAACCATGCAAATATTTAAATGCACGAATCAAGCATTTAAACCATGCAAATATTTAAATGCATGAATTTTTATTTATTTATTTTCTTATTATTATTTTTTGCCCTTTTTTGGGGAGGGGGTGGCTAAGGATGGCGGATAGTAATTGTGTATGCAGGGTTTTTTAAAGGGTGATGTCTGCCCATACAAGTTTAATAAACTTCGGGTTTTGTTGTTACTATGTTTTATTTTTTTTAATAAAACCTTTTCTCTCTCATGTCTCAAAACGATAATAGCCTATCCAAAGAAAAGTTTCAAACTGTTGTTCGTGATAATCCTTCATTCCATATGGATTTCACTTATGTTCAGGGACGGAATACACCACCCCAACACCACAGATTCTCAGAATCTGAAAGATTTCCAGCTAAGATTTGGATAGTTTTAAAATAATAAGGATTTTGAAGAATTTCCTTTAGATAGCATTTTGGCAGTATTTGGACATTTTTTTTTTTTTTTTTTTTTTTTTTTTTTTTTTTTTTTTTTACAGCTAAAACTGATGGAAACTGCACTTTGCTGTGGGGCAATCTTTTCCTTTTCGGTTACTTAAAAAGGACACCAAAGTTGAAAACTTTCGATCGAACAGTACGTCACTCATGATCTTAATGAGTATTCCAAGACCACTATTCCATACAGTTATATCAATGCAAAAAAAAGAAAAAAAGAAAAAAAAAGAGCCAATCCATTCCATTCAGAAAAAAACACAAAATTTCATATTTTTTTCATAAAGAGTCTGAATTTCTGTTCTAGACTTCTCAAACATGTCGATTTGACAGTGTAGTACTTATTAAGATCAAAATACTTTCTGGGGGTGTTTCCCCTCCCTGAATAAGTTACAGCAACGTTCCCAAGCTATCACCCTTTGATAAGTATCTAAACACAATAAGCTTTACATGTTTGAAATCAGTGTCAGAATTTTTTGGTACATATTGACGAGGGTCACCCTTCACCTACCGTGAGAGTGACAGTAAGTGACAACTTTTTCTCCAAACGACACCCCCCCCCCCAAAAAAAAAATTCCTCAAAGGACCTCTCCACCCAGAATTCGCCTACCCCGGACTGTTTTTCAGCTCGTTCCTATCTTGTCCCCATTCAATGCTTGACTTCAAAAAAAAAAAAAAAAAAAAAAAAAAAAAAAAAAAACCTCATATTACCGAAAAAATCAATAAAACTTCCAAAGGATTTAATTCTTGTTATTTGTTTAAGTCCGCTTTTTCCTTCTTTCTTATGTCTTCTTTTTATTTACTTTTTCATTTGATTTAACCAGTTGTATTTCTTTGATTTTTTTTTTTATATATAGGCCTACATGTATAATAATAATAATAACTTATTATAAGCAAAAAAAAAAAAAAAACAGGTCATACAGAACAGTATTCTTAATTACACTCCACAAGAAAAAATAACATAAATATCAAGTTTCACTCATTGATGTTAACGCTTCATTTACATATTTACATAACTGCCTGATTGTCCTTTTTAGAGTCGTTTTTAGGATCCCCGGGAACTCCAAAATACCACCCTCAAAATACTTTCCCCTTAATAGAGAAGGTTGTTGGCACTCGGCGAGAATATGGGCCACATCCTCAATACCTAGGTTACATTTGGGGTAAGAGTAATCTGTATCTGGGGCCACCCTTTTTTCTTCAAATACTCTTTTTCTATCTTTTAGTGGCAGGCATTTCGCTCGGATCCGAAACCAAGTCCTCAATGTCTCCCCTGGTAATCCTAGTTTAAAATAATATTCAAATCCAAATATCTCTTTTACTTAGGAATAAAACATCAATGTTTCAGATGTTTTAACTGCCTGGGTCCACATTTGGACTTCTTGGTCTTTTATTCTTTCTATAATCATAGCCAAAAACGGCTCACCCTGATCTAAGGGTCCTAGCCCCTCATTCCAAATATAGGATAATCCTAATCCATCTAAAACATTTTTCATTTGATATGGCCACGATCTTTTACGTTTCGACCGTAGCATCTCCACATAAGCTGCTTTTGCTAACCTATCTTCTGGCAGACTTAGAACTCTTAGCCAGTACCGGATCATCTGTGCTAATCTACTCATTTTCAGCGAAAATATTCCAAGGTCACCTTTTACTGCCTGATTGTGGGTCGTTACGTGTAGACCAATTAATCTTTTAAAGTGTTGCAGCTGAATTGATTCCGATTGTGCTGCCGGGTCATGCCCCCAGACTTCAGCCCCGTAATGGATAGTAGGTAAAACTTTAGAATTAAAAACATATTTATGCATTTTTAGATCTTTTATATTTGAAAGCCTTGAATTACGTAAAATGGCAGCTGAAACTGCTTTACCTCTCTTAATCATCTCTTTTACATGATCTTTCCATCCTCTTGTTGAAAGTGTTACTCCCAAATATTTAAAATTTTCGCTCTCTTTTACTTTTTCACCTTTATAATAAAATTCTACTTTTTATATGCTACCGTGAAAGATCAAAATCTGATGAATGTCGACATTCTCCGGTGAAAGTCCGAAATAATGATATTTATGAAATATTTCGGACATACACCAAGCGACTATGTTACCTTAATTTACCCTTTTGCCAGTTTTAAGTTTACGGTTGTTTTAAACCCTTTTTGATGTTATTGTCCTGTTTTTTTTTTTACTCGAGAATATTGGCCCAACTGGGCTTGTGACAGTAATTCTTTAAAATAAACATAATATCTTACCCCTCAAGAAGGGTTTGCACTTGAACTTGAAGGATTGCACTTGAAGGATTTTTTTAGAAGGATGAACACTTGATTACCAAACTGAGATTTTGATCACCAGAAATACATCAACAGAGCCGTGCCTAAAGGTACTAAGCTCCAAGTGAAAATATAAACAAGTTTTCTTTTCCCCCACGGATCATAATTAGATAAGCCACTGACAGGTCAACTTGAGCAATTCCTTACAGAAAGTGTATTACAGATCATAATTAGATGAGCCACTGACAGGTCAATTTGAGCAATTCCTTACAGAAAGTGTAAGAAAATACAAATATTGAAAAAATTCACTAACTAAAATCGCCTAATTTTTAAGGCGAAATTCACTAATTTTTCGGAGCTCGGCTTGTGAATGATGCAAGCAGCTTTTACGAGCTTAATTAAAAATTAACTTAAATTAATCAAAACTGGAAAAAGAAGTATAGTTTCAAAAATTACGAGATTTTCAAATAGAAAAAACGAATTTGCCCGAACTAAACACTGCATAAAGGGTGGTAAATGTATCGAAAAAGCAGAAAACAGATAATTCCATAACGGACAGGAAGAAAATTTTCTCCAAATGCTGATGATAATGGTGTCTTTCTACTATAAAAATGTCACAAAAAAATATATACACATTGAATACTAATTAAAAGAAAAACATCTACACACAAAAGAGCTTATTTCGGGGGAGAGGGAGTGAGGGGTAAAGTAAAGAAAAAAGTTTAAACAGGCAATTTACATGAACTTGAAAGCAATATACAGGAAGTATGATGAAAACTCTTAAGAATTATGAAATTTTAGGGTTAGGGGTGAGCCCCCTGGAATCAATCCATGTACATGCCTGCATAGAAGAAAAAGCCCATCCTTGATTTGAACATGACAAAGTTACGTCAATTTTAAGTTTTGTCAACGTCAACCAAATCCATTTCTTATCCTTTTCAAAATACTGAAGTAATTTTACTGGCACCTGACATATTTTCAGTGCATTCACGAACTGAATTCAAATCTGTGCATTAAGATCAATAGTAAACCCAATATGAGATTTTTAATATGAGACCGGGGCTCCACCCCCCCCCCGAGGGTGCACGCTTGGTTTAATTTATTAAAAATTTAAATCAATGCATTCTCTCTTACAATTAAAATACCGAAAAAAAGTCCCAATAACCATAGTTTTTTTTTTTATATCTAGGACATTGGCGGAGCTAGAGGGGAGTAAGGGGGCGGCTTTCCTCAGGCGCAACCTCTGAGGGGTGCCAAACTTAGTTTTTTTTTGTTTCATTATGTTGGGATAGTGATGGTCGGGGGGGGGGACAAAAAACAGAAATTGTCCCCGGGCGCTGAAAACCTAGTAACGCCTCTGCTTTAGGAATAATCATGTTGAGGAATCACTAAATTAAAAATAAAGAAAAAAAAACATCATGCAGTCCCCCTCCTTCTTGCACGTGGAGCCTAATGAACCTCACTAATTTATTTCCCATAATTTTATTTACTTGAACAAAGTATTCTTCTATTCAGTGGGGAGTAGAATCGGGATCTATTACACTCACTAAACATAAACAAATAAATAATTAGGAATAATAATAATTATCTCTACTTAACTATGTTAAAAAATATCGCATTAAATAATACCAATATTTTGGTGTCTATGTTAAGAATGTCCAAGCCATGGAATGAAACCCCTTCCCCCTCTTCAATAGCCCCTATTTAGATGAGAGTCAAAAGCCACCATAATACGACAATTCAAATATAAATACTCAAGGAGGACTCGTTTTCTGATCGTATGTGTATACCTCCTTCTACTTTACCTCCTTCTGAATTTGTTTTGAAGTCCTTGGTAAATTAAAACATTTCTGAATGAAAATGTGCAGAATATTTGCCTCCGGGAGGTCCAGAAAAATCTGCAGCTGGACGCTGTCTTAGTGACACAAGTGAATTTATTTAATACATTTACTTCATACGAGCTACGGGAACCATCTTCACTCAGCTAATCACTAAAGTATTCTTTGCTTTTTTTCTGTATATGTTTTTCTATACAACAAACTGTTTTCAATAAGCCCGAATCAAATCAAGAAAACAGGTCTTCCCGATAGAAACCCAGAAATAAATCAGGGTAATCAAAAACCCGATTCTCCTCTTTCCTTAAATTATAAAGCCTGGAATAGCGCCCTTTTGTTTTGAGCTATGCGATATGTGCTTAGGAAGTAAGGAAAGCTATGTCTGAAAAAGCCCAAAAAAGAACATTAAAATCCCTTATTTAAAATTTTCGAAAAGAAGGATGTCTTTTAGGTGTTTTCGAAAATATCACATTATAAACTAATTTCGAAAAAGCACGACTTAAAGTATGATTGGGTTTAAATCATTTTTCGCTAGTCTACCAACTTTTGGGTCATTTACATGGTAGCTTTGTCAAGGGCTATTTGCACCCAACAGGGTCCGTAAGCTAGCAAAAATTTGCCAGAGAAGTCAAAATATTCAGTTCGAATTGTTTCGAACTGAGAGTCATTCAGTTCGAACATGAGAGTCATTGCTTTCAACACTCGAGCCATTCTCATTTATGATCAAACCCGTTTGGCGATTTTTTCAATTCCAAGGAGCAGAAAAGTATATAACTTAAGCTAGTGATAAGCCACTAGATGGGAGAGGAGGTGTGTGTGTGTGGGGGGGGGGGATGGATCTAGGGTAGAAACTCAATTCCCTGTCAAAGCCTGAATAAAAGACTTTCACCAATTGCACAAGTATTCGCTTAAGCTACCTCAAAGCTTATAACTCAACTAGGAGTAAGCAAACGCATTCTTGATAAGCTCTTACCTTCCCCTCCCTCTCAGCTTACCACTCTCCCTTGAGACGTCCCTTGGTTTTAGCAACGGCGGTATAGAGATCAAAAATACAATGCGAAAAGAAGTGCAATTAGAAATACAAGCAAAACAATATTTTGCGCAAAAAATGCAAAGCAAAACAATATTTTGCGCAAAAAATGTAAAGCAAAACAATATTTTGCGCAAAAATCACGACACGAAAAAACTCCTATTCAAGATATATAATTCAAGCTAGTAATTAGGTAACTAGACATACGATAGGGGGGTGAGCCAGGATGGTAAGTCAATTCCCTGTCTAAGCCTAGATTAAACACTTTGACCACTTGCGCACATATTTGCTTAAGCAACATAAAAACTAGTGGCCGTTCTGACCTTTCTTGCCCCCGGGGCAAAATCTTGATTAGTGCCCACCACCCCTGTCTCCCACAAAACTTTCGGGCCGAGTTTTAACAAAATTTTCATTTACTAACACAATCATTTTCAATGTATTAATTAAATAACAATTCAATTTTAATCTTTTTTTAATTATTTAACTTATTTTAATTTGATCATTTTTCGTTTTTTTACTTATTTTTATTTTAATAATTAATAAATCTTTTATTCATTATTTTCATTTATTAACTGCTTCTCTACTTTATTTTAACAGAAATAAAATTTCAAAAATTACATTATAACCGTTGGATTATTTATTTGAAATCTCTGCACCCGCGGCAAGCACCCCCTCTGTCTCTTCTCTAAAATCGCCTCTGCTGAAAACTCATATCTAAGCTAGGAGTAAGCAAAAACATTCTTTAAAGGCTCTTACCTTTCTAAATTTTCTTCAGGAAATGTACTAGTTGAAGGCCTTGCACGACTCTTCAGTGTTGTTGCCAACTTACCACTCTCCCTCACAATTTTTAATATTGGAACAGTCCCTTTAAAAACTTCTTCTTCTTTAGCCATTATTTTCTCTTTCTCATTTTCCGGTTTCTTCTTTTTCTTTTTCCCTTTTTTATTCCCATGTTTTGGGTAAAAGTCTAAAATGGGCAGTAGTTCCTCATCACTTTCGGATTTATGTTCAGGACTTGATTCGGGCACTGATGGGACAACTGGGATGGGTAGGGGTAGTTCAGCTAGGGAATAGTTTAGGAACCGACTTGCACTTTCAATATCACCATTTAAATATTCGGTTAAAGCTAATCCCCACTTCTTCATGAGTTCTGAGCACAAACTTCTACATTCTGTAAAAGTTAACACTTAGAAAAGAGTACTGAGAAAAGCTTCATTCAATAAAAAGCTGTTTAGAGGCCTATAACTTATTAAAACGAAGCTACGAGCTGTTCAAACCATACTCGAAACGCTTCACCAGCCTGCTGATTCCATAAATATACCAATTTGACTGAGACACAATTAAATTGAACATGCCACTAACGCCTCAAAAAAAAAAAAAAAAAAAAAAAAAAAAAAAAAAAAAAAAAAAAAAACTGAATTGAAGTTATCAGGTATTTTGCAGTAGGTTGCATAAAGACACGGCCAATTTTAGAAAGAGAAAATCCAAGACAGATAGTCGAAATAATTGAGAGGCAAATGTTTAAATGGCTGCGGCACGGGTAAATGGTGGGAGTTAAGTATAACTTTCTTATTGGATAAATACTTGTTTGTCAGTTTTTGGAAAAGGCCACGCCCGACTAGAGTCTCAGGCAGGTTGACCAAGAATTTAAAATTAACATAGGGCCATTAGATTGACTGGAATGAGAGGCAAACAAGGGACGCCCGCCTATGGTCTTAGGAAGGTTGACCAAGAATTTAGAATTGACATAGGACAATCCATTGCCAAATAATATTGAAAGCCACAGAAAATAATCAACTGACTTCTTTCATAGTTTCATGTAATCTAAGCTCAATTTTGAGGACAAAATTGAATCTGTAGCCTACTCTACACAAAATGAAGGAAAGAACGAAAGAAAAACAAAAGTAAAACCAAGAAATTTCCAGGTACTTGAAACTTCTTTCAATAAAAAGTTGTTTAGAAGCCTATAACTTATTAGAACGAAACTATGAACCATTAAAACGATAAATAACAGAAAAAAAAGTTGGCATCCATACTCTCAAATAATATTGAAATCCACAAAAATCATCTACTGACTTCTTTCATACTTTTATGTAACCTAAGCTCAATTTAGAGCCAAAGATTGAATCTATACTCTATACAAAATGAAGGAGAGAACAAAAGAAAAAACAAAAGTAAAACCAATAAATTTTCAGGTAGTTGAAACTTCCTTTAATTAAAAAGTTGTTTAGAAGCCTATAACTTATTAGAGCCAGGCTATCCCCAAAATGCTTCACTCAAAAACAGAAAGAGCTTGGCCGTTTCCTTAAATAAATAATTGCTGAGATGCAATTAAATTGAACGTACTGAGCCGCTACCATCTCAAAAAAAAAGTTGGCATCCATACTGTCAAATAATACTGAAGCCCACAGAAAATCATCTAATGACTTCTTTCATTCTTTTATGTAGTCCAACCTCAATGTTGAACCAAAGCTTGAATTTATACTGCACAGAATACGAAAGAAAGAACAAAAAAAAAGAAAAGCAAAAGTAAAAGTAAAAAAAAAATTTCAGGTTCTTGAAACGTCCTTCAATAAAACCCTTGCGTTAGATTTTGCGGCGGCGTATGATGCAATTATCCATTCTTGAACTATGACCACGCTTCTGAAGAATATTAAATACAAAAAAAACAAGTTTTTTTTTTTAACTGAAAGTAAGGAGCGACATTAAAACTTAAAAGGAAGAGAAATTATTCCATATGTGAAAGGGGCTGTCCCCTCCTCAACGCCTCACTCTTTACGCTAAATTTTTTTATTGTTTTAAAAAACAAAGTTGTGAGACAGAGTCAAGCGTAACTTTTGATGGGTAAGACTAAACTTGATGAAATTTATATATTTTAAATAAGCATAAAAATCTGATTCTTTTGATGCATCTATTGGTATCAAAATTCCGTTTTTTAGAGTTTCGGTTACTATTGAGCCGGGTCGCTCCTTACTTACAGTTCGTTACCACGAACTGTTTGAAAATGTCCCACTACCAGTAGTTTTGGTTTTAAAAGTGGTATGGCCCATCTCGTATTCATATTAAGTGGAAGAATCAGTTTAGTGATTATAATGTTAAGTATGGTAGGAGGCTGAGACAAGGAAGCATTATTTCTCCTTGGATTTTCAATATAACTGTTTCGGGGCTATTTGATCAAATTCAGTTTACTTTTATTTATGGTAAAGGTTATGTTCTGTCGTGGACTGCTTACGCAGATGACTTACTCCTTCTGAGTAGATCACTTCAGTCACTTCAACGAAATGTAGATTTTTAAGGCAATGGTTTTTACTGAGCTTGGACTTTGTTTTCGCCCTGAAAAGTGTCAGTTTTTAATTCTTGGTCCTAATGCTAATGATCTCCTTAATTCAGAAATTTCTGTTCGTATTTATGATAGTATTTTAAAAACCTTTGGAATCTTTTTCATATCTTGGTGCGCCTTATGGACCAACTTTAGCTCTATGCCGTGCTTCTATTTCTAAAGCAGTTAAAAGTAGAATAGCGTCTAGTTTCGGGACAGTAATTTGTCTTCGCGATCTTCTTTCTTGGAAATCACTGACTCGGGTATATAATACTGTCGTTTTGCCTCAGATTTTAGTTTTTTCATCGCTTCTCCCGTTTTTTAGAATTAGTAGTATTGCGCATGTAAAAAACACCTTTTTTAATTTTGCTAAGTTCCTTTGCCGCTTTTCTAAATCTGAATCAAATACTTTTTTAATGAATACATATAAAATAAAAAACCCTGTTGATGTTTTGGAGAAAAAGCAAAAGAAATTTTTATCGAAGTTACCTCTTTTGTCTCACAATTCATATAAAGCTGCGCATAAAGCTTAATTTTTTATTTTTTTATTTATTAATTATTGAATGAAGTGTTAATTTGTGAAGTGTTAATTTATTAATTATTGAATGAAGCGTTAATTTGTGTGGTAAGTTTGATTGAAGGCCTTTGCGTACTTGTTGTTATATGGTTGAAAAGATTTTTATGGCCTGTTGATTAGCGGTTATTTTCAAATTTTACTCTTCGTATTCGGAGGTAAAAAGTTTGAATTGAATAGAAAAAGCTGTTTTGAGGCCCATAACTTATTAGATCTAAGCTATGATCTGTTCAAATCATCCCCGATATGCTGCATGCAAAAACATAAAAAGATTTTGGCAGGCAACATAAACAATTTAAATGGGATAAAATTATTCTGAAACCTTTGAACTCCAGTCACCAACCAAAAAAAAAAAAAAAATATGGATTCGATGCTGTCAATTACCAACTAAAAACGTTCAGAATCTTCAAGTTTACTCCTATTCCGATTTCCTTAGATACTTTAACTAGTTCGATCTAAGCTAGGCTTTCTAGGGCTTTAATGAGAGAAAGGCTGAGATGGCTAATCAGGCACGCACGCAGGAATTTGTTTCGGGGGGGGGGGGGGGGCAAAGCCTTCAAACCCATTATTATGTGAGAAAAATCAGAAAATTATGGGAAAATTAAAAAAATCGTGAGATTTCGGGGGGGGGGGGGCCCGGGCCCCGCGGCCCCCCGTGCGTACGTCCCTGTGGCTAATGTACTTTCTGCAGATGAAGGATGACAGATTGCCAGATTATCCTTTTCAGCCAAACGCCTAGGGCTAAATGAAAAGCAGGTTGTCCACGGTTGGAGTGGGAGCCTCGTAAAGAAAGATTTGATGGAAATGGGAACTTCCTGGGAGGGTGTAAAAAGGGACTTTGAATATATTAGAGTAGAGGCGTAGCGTGAAAATCGAAGGGCTTCCGCCCAAGTCGCGTAAACTTGCTTAGATTATGAAACTAGAAGCTTTCTTTTGATGCGTAGACCTTTAGTTATAATTGCTAGATTAAGATTTTTGTTTGACGTGACAGGGCCTCTTGTTTGGGAAGGCTTGCTGAATGCGTTGTGATTGTGTAATACTCGTATTTTACCAGAATTCTGGAAATTATTAGAATGACATTGCTTTGAATTTAAGAATTTGTGCATTGTTCTCAGTTATCTAAGCTGTCATCTTTTGTTGTGTTTTTGGGGGAGAGATGGTAGCGTGTTTCTATAAGGATTTCGATGTTTTTTTGTAGTTTTGGAGTCTGGGGTGGAGTAAATCAAGCTTCTGTCATCTTTCTATTTTTCCTTTTCTTTTCCAATCTTCAAATAATTTACTTTCTTTTTGTTATTCTGTATGGTCCCTTATAGGCAATAACAATTTCTAAGGCTGTTTGGTGTCTTATTTTTTAGCTGATATTTCATCCACGTTTCTGCAGATTTAATTTTCCCTGTCCCTGGTACTTCAAATTTTGGGTTAACCCTTTTTTTTTTTTTTTTTTTTTTTTTTTTTACCAAATTGAAAAAACTTGAAAAGTATTTTAAGGTAATTTCAAATTTTATCTTTCCTGGATTCATATCTATGTGCTTAGTTTGAAGAACAAAACATCTTTCTATCGCCCGAAGAAAAAAAATGGGTGGTGCAAACTCCCCGTGTCACACATACAATATACCAACGCTGTTTGGTTATTGTATATTGGTAATTTTTATTTTTCTCTCATTCTTAAAAGCGGGTATCAAGGCCCTTGAGAACTTGTAAACTTATTCAATGTGTCCCTTTTCTATCTCGTTCACAACGGCAGTTTCTGTTTGTTGGCAGAAAAAAAAGCTAATGTAAAAAGGGACCTCCAAGCGTTTTTGTGATGCATGGCGCGATTTTTTTTTATATGAATAAAACAATTATAATAAAAAAATTATAGTTGAAAATTAAATCTTTTCGAGCTAAGCCAGGCATTCTCCGAACCACCCTCAGAAATGCAGCCCCCAGAAATATGAAAGATTTTAGAACAAGTATTCAGGGATTCTATACAATTATCACTGGACCAAACAAATTCATGACCTATCGTCAAAGTGGCAGGTGCAACCCGCTGCCTTACAGCCTATCGACAGAAAAGTGATTTTAAAACAACATAGGAATTCTGTGGCCACTCATAACCAGTCAGATATCTCCCAAGAATGGCAGATGAGAGTTGGGTTTCGCCCTATCGCGTCCCTTATAAACTTTTTTAGTTTCTGTGGCCAAACCATTCAGAATTGATTGGGCGGTCTTGCCATAACTTGTATAGCTGTGATAAGAGATCCGCAAAAATGACAAAACTTTATCGGAAATCTTGGAAGAAGCAATCAACTTCTGTCGCTTTGTTCCAGATAAGAGATATTCAGTTTTAATGAAACTCGTATCATTCCAAAGTGTGAATTTTGTTTTTTCCATTAAACGGAGCAGAATTTTTTTAAAGCTCAGGAGAGGACAAGTCCCTAAAAATGTTCTAGCAGTTTTGGGAGTTACCTGCAGTGCAGCTCGCTTTGATTAAAAACCTCACCGGCACAATGTCACTGCCTTTTTAATCAAAATTCCATAGGTAAACCACACATTCTCACCAGCTTTCAATCATAATTATTCCCCTGAAGGAATTCGCTAACGGACCCTTTGTTTTAAGGCGGTCAGCCGACGTTGAGGCTCGCAAAATGACTTTTAAGGTATCAAATCCTCTTAATATGTAATTTATTATGTAATTGTAATTTATTTTACTTAATATGTAATTTATAATATGATTAAACTCTAGATCTTGAGCTACGGTCACGCTTGAAAACATTAGAATGCCATACACGTCCAATAAAACCAAGAAAGGTTAACAGGCTTAACATTAGCATACTACTATTAGTTGCAAAAAAACTTGCCTAGATGCCTAAACTTGTTACAGCTCTTCTAAGCACCTTCTAGACCAGTGGTCCCCAAGTAATTTTGTGGCATACCCCAGCTAGTCATTTCTAAAATCCTGATGCCCCCCCCATGATATTCAAATTTTCTTATTCAGAATTCTACGCGCATTCACTTGAAAGAAGCTTAAAAGGCCCTTAACCTGGTTTCTAATAAAAAAAATATTGTCTGAATGCAACACCTTTTATACAATGTATAACGTCTTTGCGCTACTACCATCTATCTTTTTTTTTCTCTTAAATGCATTTGAATGTAACATCATTAAAGTGAATTATTTTTTTTAAAGGCTCTAAAGTATAGTCAGTCGAAGGGTGCACGTTTTATTTATAACCAATCAAAATATTGCCACGCCCCACAGGTGGGGCCTGTGCCCCACATTGGGAATCACGATTCTAGACGATCCTCCGATATGCAGCACCCCCCAAATTTTTTTTGGCAGATTCAAAAAGCATACACTTTTATTTGGATACGATGAAATCGAATACCCTGACCCCAGTCACCTCCGGTAAAATTAGAACTTGGTGTATATACTGTCAAATAAAACCCAAAAAAGGTTAGGAAATTTAAAAACGTGATTTGCTTAAGACTTGATTCAGATACTTAAAATTCTCATATTGATAAAAGCGACTTTCTGATGGGCCCAAAATGATGGGCCCGAAACCACGACGAAGCCTGCCGGAATCTAAATATAAAGATGGGAAACGATTAAATTGGAGGCTTTGAAGCCCAGTCACCTTAAAAAAACTTGGCCTCCATGCTATAAACAGTGGCATCAACCGTGAGAGGCTGAGAAATTCATATGCCCCTTGAGTTTCGCCCCCCCCCCCCTCACTAGATATTTAGAAATGCCTTTTTTCGCGGTATTTTCATTGAAAAATGCCCCTTTTTGGCATTTGTATTAAAATATCGAAAAAATGACATATTTCCCCTTAGATTTTGAAAAATACGTTTTGCCCATCCCCCTAAATTTCGGCGAATTGAGCCACTACTATCAAATAAAATTGGAAGAAACAGATAATTTTCTGCTGGATTCTTTGAAACTTCGGTGCAATTTCAGCTAAAGAATTACTTTAGTTACAACGTGTCAGATACCAAGAAGCCAAGAGAAGTAAATCCAAAAAAACGGCTAATACAAGTAATTTTAAATACCTAAATTAGACAAGGTTGAGCACTTGGAGGCTTTTTTGGCCATATCACCTCCTTCGTTAATTAGCTTTCGTGCACTGATTGGCAAGTTATGGAGAAGAATTAACACTTCTTTGCACAGAGGCCAGTTATCGTTTGCAACTCCTTCAGTTAGCCAATCTGTAACGAGTTCAAATCCTCCAGCTGACAAAAACCTAAAAAAAATAAATCAATAACACATGGATCTCAAGGAACAACTCAACAATGAGCAGAACTTGACTAGGCGACTATATTAAAAACCTTTTAAATAATCTAAACCAGTCCCCAATACTCAGGGGTTATGAATGGAGAATCTCATGGAGCTAAGGTACTCAACGGGGCCATTTTGTGCTAGAACATCCTAGAAAGCGCAAGTTTGATTTTGAATGGCTTGCCTTACCTTTTTTTCGACAAATTTAAACTACGGTGTTTTACGTTTAGCCATTTCTAGATTTTTTTTTCTTTTCTCATTTGCTCAACTGAACTCAGGGCGATCTAGAAGAATCTAAGGCATTTTAAGGATATAGTACGGTCTCGTGAGGACTAAAATAATAACTCCCTGCAACTAATAGTAACTCCACAGAGTTCCTTAGCTGCCTAAGGAAGATTTGACTTACGAACTATTATTGGTCATTCAGCCCTAGTTAATACCAGTACGCTTACAACCTCCCATGACAACCAAGTTTAGCTCCTTGTAATGCAAAAACAGGGAAAGGGAGAATTCTCTCATAAGGTCAGGACGGTGACATTTAGAAAAAAAATGATACATTTCAACCCATTATTGGACCATCATACCCATTCTGAGATACAATAGTACTTAATAGTTGGAAAAACGGTCATTGAAAAAACAACAACAAAAAAACACTTAACAATTGGAAAATCACTTAAATGAAACATAACATTTACTTTATACTGGATTTTTTATTTTATTTTTTTTTTTTTTTATTATCAAAATTTCCAGATACCTCGCTATTCTTCTGTAATTTTTTAGTGGCAATACCTAGAAGGAACTGTTTTCTGACTTCAAACTGTCCAAATACTTTACCCCCCCCCCCTTTATGTGCAAATATATAGCCCAAATTATATATTTCCCATATATTCTGTCACTTGTCTTTGTCTTGTCTCGCGCTAAGCTGGAAAAAATCTAACGAAGAAACCGGTTTGTTCTCGAGTTTTACAGTGTAAACTTGAGTGAATTGCCCATAATACACAAGTACCAAAACTCCTTTCCCTACGAAAAAAAAAACTCAAATAAAATTCTCAAATTTGGAAAGCCATCTTTTCCACGGGGGGAGGGGGGGAGGGGGGTATTTACCGGGGGAGTAAAGTATTTGGACAGTTTGCAGCGAGAAAATAATTCTTTCTAGGTATATAACCACTAAAAAATTACAAAAGAATAGCGAGGTATCTGGAAATTTTGAAAAAAAAAACAGTATAAAGTAAATGTAATATTTTCAATGACCATTTTTCCAAGTATTAAGTACTATTACTATTTTTCAGGGGGGGGGGTATTTTCTGGGAGAGTAATCGCCAGGGGGGGGGGTAAACGCCGGCCACCAATTTCTCCATAGCCTTTAAAGGCCTTGACTACCTTTTTCAGTAGGTCAACTCACGTTCTTTTTTTTTTGGGGGGGGGGGGGTCTAACGATAGAATATGAATTACAGCATGCTTAGGACACGTACAGAATTTACTCCATAAAATACAACAAAATAAATGGGGTTTGCGTAAAATAAAAATTTGGAAATATTTGGACCTAAAATTTATTTTCAGCTTGATATACCCCCCTGAAATCCTCTGATACGAGCTCCTCGTTTCCCTGAAGGATTGACTTGTATGCACATATGAGTAACTATATATTTATTTTGACTACTATATATGGATATGGGTTAATGCTAATATTGTTTCTACCGTGAAACATATTGTTTCTACCGTGAAACAGCTAGGACCTATCACAAATTTCATTGAATTCTCTGTTTCGCGACTTAAGAATCCAGAAAACATATGATGAAGTATAAATTGTTAATTGCGACAAAATAATTTAGCTGTTTCGTGTTTAGAACAGTTACATCCTAAATGACAAAACGATAAAAAACCGTAAAGAAGAGAGAAACGAGGATAAAAACAGCCAGTCAAAAAAAGGCAGATTACAATGCAATTTCGGTCAAGACTCCCGCTTGACCGTCCTCAGTGCAGAATAATAAAAAATACCGATAAACACCAAAGATAATATAAAAAACCAAACCTTAAAACAAACACAAAAACTAAAATAGGAAATTATGTTTGTTTTAAGGTTTGGTCTTTTATATTAATGAACTTATTAATTCTGATCGTTTTTATCATCAACCAATCAATGATCGTCAATCAACAAAATCATATTTTGCAACCTAACAGACTCTGTGATAATATCTTACCTGGGATGCGATTGGATTTTAAAAATGCTCTACATGAATAGAAAAAAATTGCATTGTCATTCAGGATTGTATTTTTATTCAGTTAGTTACCCTTTCACCGTTACTTTGAGAGGGTCTTCTTATTTTAGTTTTTGGTGTTTGTTTTAAGCTTTGGTTTTTTAGCGGTATTTTTTTACTATTCTGCACTGAGGACCGTCAAGGGGATGTCTTCACCGAAATAATTGCAATGTAATCTGCCTTTTTTTTCAGATTAGCCAGTGTGGTCTCAGAAATTATTAACAACCTAAATTCAAAGCTGTGATGATTGAAGGAATCAACGGGAGCGATGACAGAAAAAACAGAAAAAACAGAAAAAAAAGAGAAAAGATCCACATAAATATATTGTTAATAATTAAACTAACATATTCTATTCGTTACTTAAACATCCAATATTCATCTATGGATCATCATCTATCGAAAAAAGTGTATTTCGATTTTTATGTCTTTTCAGCGACACTAGATATGGATACTGCACTTCCTAATGTTCTTGATTGTGTTCATCCAATTTTATTGCTTTGAATTTATCGAAAACTAATTTAATAATTTACGGTAGAAAGTAAAATTTCTGCCCTCATATTACCCGAGTTACTTCTTCAAAGTATATATTATCAATATCTCGGGTGGAAACAAAAAAGTACCTTAGAATTGTGATTGATGTAAGCTTATCTTTTAAAACACATATTCAAAAAATCCGCTTAAAGATTTCAAGGTATGTTGGTGTAATGCAAAGGCTAAAGGTATACTTTAATAGAGGTATATATTTCTGTTTTCCTTATAATGTCCACATACTTTTTTCAGTTTTATTAGCTTATCTAAGGTACAAAAAAGTACCTTAGAATTGTGATTGATGTAAGCTTATCTTTTAAAACACATATTCAAAAAATCCGCTTAAAGATTTCAAGGTATGTTGGTGTAATGCAAAGGCTAAAGGTATACTTTAATAGAGGTATATATTTCTGTTTTCCTTATAATGTCCACATACTTTTTTCAGTTTTATTAGCTTATCTAAGGTACAAAAAAGTACCTTAGAATTGTGATTGATGTAAGCTTATCTTTTAAAACACATATTCAAAAAATCCGCTTAAAGATTTCAAGGTATGTTGGTGTAATGCAAAGGCTAAAGGTATACTTTAATAAAGGTATATATTTCTGTTTTCCTTATAATGTCCACAGCAAAGATTTCAAGGTAGCAAAGGCTAAAGGAGTACTTGCCTTACTCTGCCTTACAAAGCATTTATTTTGCTCTTTTTCACCCCAATATTAATGATTGTTCTCTAGGATACTTATCTACATTTAAAAGCCATATTAAACCAATACAGATTTTACAAAATAAAGCCCTAAGAATCCTGAAGCTTTTTATTCAATCACCTATTACACTTCAAAATAAGTCTTCTATAGTATCTTTATATACTTATTTAGATATACTTCCAGTTTCTCAACAATTTACTTTTGGAGAAAATTCTTTTCAAATTTAATTATGACATCAAGAAATTACCGCCATATTATTCTCAATTAAAGTTTGTTCGCCCGATCACAAGATTTACATAATTATAACACTCGCCAAAAAAAGAGTATCTACACTGACAAGTATAGTACTGAGAGATCTAAATTCGCTCCGTTCGTGACGATAGCCCGGTGCTGGGATGCTCACAGGGACCTTATTCATAAACTTACTTCTTCACTATTAAAAAAGGAATATTAATTTTTTTTTTGTTCAAACTTATCTTTAATTTAACGTCTATGAAATAAGATAAAGTTGCTTGTAAATTTATTTATTAATTTACTTTTTTTTATTAATGGGATGGATGACTCTGGGTCGGGTTAGAAATTTTCGTTGTGAGGGATGTTTGACTTGTGCACAGCATCTCTCGTGGATCGTTTCAAATATGCAATTTGAAATAACTTTATTCCATGCGGTAGTCTCCTTACTAGTTCGTGATTTTGGGGATTTTTGGGGTGGAACATTGTATTTTTTTATTCCATTGTGTCGAGTTCTTTAAAGGTGTCACTGTATAATGTTTAAAAAGTTTTCTATTTATTTATGTATTGGTTTCATTTTTGTTTTTCCCCTGTCTTTTCCTGGACATAGAGCCTTGCTGGGGGACTATGTTGAAGTGTCTTTTGTTGTGAATTCATAGATTAATTTAAGGAAAAAACTTGTAAAATGAAACCTTCAAATTGACACATCGACAGCAAGTGAAAAATTGGGACTTCTTTAACAAAACTACAAAGATATACTTGAATTTGTTCGAATATGCAGCAATTTGTTCCGCTTGGCCAAAGAAATAAAATTTGATTGTTTGAATTGATTAAAAGGAAACATACCCAACCATACATGTACCTCAACCCAACCTCTAAGTACCGAGGACAGTGGAAATGAAATTTGATTGTTTGAATTGATTACAAGGAAACTTACCCAACCATACATGTACCTCAACCCAACCTCTAAGTACCAAGGACAGTGAAAATTAAATCTGATTGTTTGAATTGATTAAATTGAACCAGGGGTGTAATTTGCTATGGGACGGAGGGGGGGGGACAACTGTCCCCTTCAGACCCAAGTTTGCCCCCCAGAACTAAGTTTGCACTCTCAGCTTAAATTTAGTTTCTGCAAAAAATCTTGTCAAAATTAAGATAAGCCTGCAGAATTCAAATATCCAGAGAAACAGGTCAGTTTTCTTTAGTATATCTTTGCCTTTATGGTAATATATGGCTCATTTTTCTGTTTTCTGTCCCATTTTCACTTGATTTAGAAAAATTGGCTCCAACTTTGCCCCCCCCCCAGGATTTGACGAAATTGAATGGGACATTACATAGTAATGGAACATTACATATGCCACTGAATGGAACATTACGCTGTCATACATACCTTAAAAAATAATAAAAATGAAGAATTTAGTTTTTAACAAAAAAGAACTCCATGTGTCCATACGCTATTTTTGATAGTAGCGAACGTCAAACTTAAAAAAAAAAGAAACATGGGTGAAAAATCAGCAATAAATAAGCGAAGAACATATGGCATCAAACAACTTAAAAAGGTGTAATTATCTTTGGGTATTGACAGATTGTTTCTGTTTAAATTTCCACAGACGAAAAGCGTTGGCAGATTTAAATAATTTGTTTTTCTTATGTTTTCACACTTCAGCGTGGCAACACTGACCAAAATATGATACTGCCCTAAAAACTTCATAACTTTGAAACTACTGAAAGAAAAACATTAGAAAACTTTGGTTTTTAGGTATGAATAAACTTAAGATGGGTCTAGGGGGCAAAAAAATGTTTTCGTATTATGCCCTTTAGGTTAATTCGTGATATTTAAACGGTCAAACATACGAACCTCGAAGTATTTTATGTTTGTCTAAACGTAGAAAATAGCGAATAAGTAAATAAAATCACAATATGCGCCATGATCCGATCAGAAAAGAAAAGAAAGCTCTAAAAGAAGAAAAAAAAGGGGTAAGAATTCAGTATAGTATTCTTTTTTTTTCTTTTTTTATCACACGTAACACAGTGATACCCAAACATACATGTTTTTCTATCACAACGGTACATAAACACACCAGTTCACATATTTATATATTATTCTTGAGAATTGTCAGCTTCTTGGGTGCAGTCCTTATTGATTTGCAGCCCTTTTAACGCAATACCCAAACATACTTGTTTTTCTATCACAACGGTACATAAACACACCAGTTCACAATTCAAGACAATTCTTGAGAATTGTCAGCTTCTTGGGTGCAGTCCTTATTGATTTGCAGACCTTCTAACGCGATACCCAAACATACATGTTTTTCTATCACAACGGTACATAAACACACCAGTTCACAATTCAAGAAAATTCTTGAGAATTGTCAGCTTCTTGGGTGCAGTCCTTTTGATTTACAGCCCTTTCAACGCGATACCCAAACATACATGTTTTTCTATCACAACGGTACATAAACACACCAGTTCACATATTTATATATTATTCTTAAGAATTGTCAGCTTCTTGGGTGCAGTCCTTATTAATTTCCAGCCCTTTTAACGCGATACCCAAACATACATGTTTTTCTATTACAACGGTACATAAACACACCAGTTCACAATTCAAGACAATTCGTGAGAATTGTCAGCTTCTTGGGTGCAGTCCTTATTGATATGCAGCCCTTTTAACACGATACCCAAACATACATGTTTTTCTATCACAACGGTACATAAACACACCAGTTCACAATTCAAGACAATTCTTAAGAATTGTCAGCTTCTTGGGTGCAGTCCTTTTGATTTGCAGCCCTTTCAACGCGATACCCAAACATACATGTTTTTCTACCACAACGGTACATAAACACACCAGTTCACAATTCAAGACAATTCTAGAGAATTGTCAGCTTCTTGGGTGCAGTCCTTATTGATTTGCAGCCCTTCTAACGCGATACCCAAACATACATGTTTTTCTATCACAACGGTTCATAAACACACCAGTTCACAATTCAAGACAATTCTTGAGAATTGTCAGCTTCTTGGGTGCAGTCCTTATTGATTTGCAGCCCTTCTAACGCGATACCCAAACATACATGTTTTTCTATCACAACGGTGCATAAACACACCAGTTCACAATTCAAGACAATTCTTGAGAATTGTCAGCTTCTTGGGTGCAGTCCTTATTGATTTGCAGCCCTTTTAACGCGATACCCAAACATACATGTTTTTCTATCATAACGGTACATAAACACACCAGTTCACAATTCAAGAAAATTCTTGATTATTGTCAGCTTCTTGGGTGCAGTCCTTTTGATTTGCAGCCCTTTCAACGCGATACCCAAACATTCATGTTTTTCTATCACAACGGTACATAAACACACCAGTTCACAATTCAAGACAATTCATGAGAATTATCAGATTCTTGGGTGCAGTCCTTATTGATTTGCAGCCCTTTTAACACGATACCCAAACATACATGTTTTTCTATCAAAACGGTACATAAACACACCAGTTCACAATTCAAGACAATTCTTGAGAATTGTCAGCTTCTTGGGTGCAGTCCTTTTTATTTGCAGCCCTTTCAACGCGATACCCAAACATACATGTTTTTCTATCACAACGGTACATAAACATACCAGTTCACATATTTATATATTATTCTTAAGAATTGTCAGCTTCTTGGGTGCAGTCCTTTTGATTTGCAGCCCTTTCAACGCGATACCCAAACATACATGTTTTTCTATCACAACGGTACATAAACACACCAGTTCACATATTTATATATTATTCTTAAGAATTGTCAGCGTCTTGGGTGCAGTCCTTTTGATTTGCAGCCCTTTCAACGCGATACCCAAACATAAATGTTTTTCTATCACAACGGTACATAAACACACCAGTTCAAAATTCAAGACAATTCTAGAGAATTGTCAGCTTCTTGGGTGCAGTCCTTATTGATTTGCAGCCCTTTTAACGCGATACCCAAACATACATGTTTTTCTATCACAACGGTACATAAACACACCAGTTCACATATTTATATATTATTCTTAAGAATTGTCAGCTTCTTGGATGCAGTCCTTTTGATTTGCAGCCCTGTCAACGCAATACCCAAACATACATGTTTTTCTATCACAACGATACATA
Source organism: Artemia sp. Qi Xiang Cuo (assembly GCF_049724085.1). NCBI lineage: Eukaryota > Metazoa > Arthropoda > Branchiopoda > Anostraca > Artemiidae > Artemia > Artemia sp. Qi Xiang Cuo. Next base: position 17,506,536 of record NC_142811.1, read on the forward strand.
AACACACCAGTTCACAATTCAAGACAATTCTTGAGAATTGTCAGCTTCTTGGGTGCAGTCCTTTTGATTTGCAGCCCTTTCAACACGATACCCAAACATACATGTTTTTCTATCACAACGGTACATAAACACACCAGTTCACATATTTATATATTATTCTTTAGAATTGTCAGCTTCTTGGGTGCAGTCCTTTTGATTTGCAGCCCTTTCAACGCGATACCCAAACATACATGTTTTTCTATCACAACGATACATAAACACACCAGTTCATAATTCAAGAAAATTCTTGAGAATTGTCAGCTTCTTGGGTGCAGTCCTATTTATTTGCAGCCCTTTAAACGAGGTACCCACACATACATGTTTTTCTATCACAACGGTACATAAACACACCAGTTCACATATTTATATATTATTCTTAAGAATTGTCAGCTTCTTGGGTGCAGTCCTTTTGATTTGCAGCCCCGTCAACGCGATACCCAAACATACATGTTTTTCTATCACAACGGTACATAAACACACCAGTTCACATATTTATATATTATTCTTAAGAATTATCAGCTTCTTGGGTGCAGTCCTTTTGATTTGCAGCCCTTTCAACGCGATACCCAAACATACATGTTTTTCTATCACAACGGTACATAAACACACCAGTTCACATATTTATATATTATTCTTAAGAATTGTCAGCTTCTTGGGTGCAGTCCTTTTGATTTTCAGCCCTTTCAACGCGATACCCAAACATACATGTTTTTCTATCACAACGGTACATAAACACATCAGTTCACAATTCAAGACAATTCTTGAGAATTGTCAGCTTCTTGGGTGCAGTCCTTTTGATTTGCAGCCCTTTCAACGCGATACCCACACATACATGTTTTTCTATCACAACGGTACATAAACACACAAGTTCACATAATTATATATTATTCTTTAGAATTGTCAGCTTCTTGGGTGCAGTCCTTTTGATTTTCAGCCCTTTCAACGCTATACCCAAACATACATGTTTTTCTATCACAACGCTACATAAACACAACATTTCACAATTCAATACAATTCTTGAGAATTGTCAGCTTCTTGGGTGCAGTCCTTTTGATTTGCAGCCCTTTCAACGCGGTACCCAAACATACATGTTTTTCTATCACAACGGTACATAAACACACCAGTTCACATATTTATATATTATTCTTCAGAATTGTCAGCTTCTTGGGTGCAGTCCTTTTGATTTGCAGCCCCGTCAACGCGATACCCAAACATACATGTTTTTCTCTCACAACGGTACATAAACACACCAGTTCACATATTTATATATTATTCTTAAGAATTGTCAGCTTCTTGGGTGCAGTCCTTTTGATTTGAAGCCCTTAAACGCGATACCCAAACATACATGTTTTTCTATCACAACGGTACACAAACACACCAGTTCACATATTTATATATTATTCTTAAGAATTGTCAGCTTCTCGGGCGCAGTCCTTTTGATTTGCAGCCCTTTCAACGCGATACCCAAACATACATGTTTTTCTATCACAACGGTACATAAACACACCAGTTCATAATTCAAGACAATTCTTGAGAATTGTCAGCTTCTTGGGTGCAGTCCTTTTGATTTGCAGCCCTTTCAACGCGATACCCAAACATACATGTTTTTCTACCACAACGGTACATAAACACACCAGTTCACAATTCAAGACAATTCTTGAGAATTGTCAGCTTCTTGGGTGCAGTCATTTTTATTTGCAGCCCTTTCTACGCGATACCAAAACATACATGTTTTTCTATCACAACGGTACATAAACACACCAGTTCACATATTTATATATTATTCTTTAGAATTGTCAGCTTCTTGGGTGCAGTCCTTTTGATTTGCATCCCATTCAACGCGATACCCAAACATACATGTTTTTCTACCACAACGGTACATAAACACACCAGTTCACAATTCAAGACAATTCTTGAGAATTGTCAGCTTCTTGGGTGCAGTCCTTTTTATTTGCAGCCCTTTCAACGCGATACCCAAACATACATGTTTTTCTATAACAACCGTACATAAACACACCAGTTCACAAATTTATAGATTATTCTTAAGAATTGTCAGCTTCTTGGGTGCAGTCCTTTTGATTTTCAGCCCTTTCAACGCGATACCCAAACATACATGTTTTTCTATCACAACGGTAAATAAACACACCAGTTCAATATTCAAGACAAGTCTAGAGAATTGTCAGCTTCTTGGGTGCAGTCCTTATTGATTTGCAGCCCTTTTAACGCGATACCCAAACATACATGTTTTTCTATCATAACGATACATAAACACACCAGTTCACAATTCAAGAAAATTCTTGAGAATTGTCAGCTTCTTGGGTGCAGTCCTTTTGATTTGCAGCCCTTTCAACGCGGTACCCAAACATTCATGTTTTTCTATCACAACGGTACATAAGCACACCAGTTCAAATATTTCTATATTATTCTTAATAATTGTCAGCTTCTTGGGTGCAGTCCTTTTGATTTGCAGCCCTTTCAACGCGATGCCCAGACATACATGTTTTTCTATCACAACGGTACATAAACACACCAGTTCACATATTTATATATTATTCTTTAGAATTGTCAGCTTCTTGGGTGCAGTCCTTTTGATTTGCAGCCCTTTCAACGCAATACCCAAACATACATGTTTTTCTATCACAACGATACATAAACACACCAGTTCACAATTCAAGACAATTCTTGAGAATTGTCAGCTTCTTGGGTGCAGTCCTTTTGATTTGCAGCCCTTTCAACGCGATACCCAAACATACATGTTTTTCTATCACAACGGTACATAAACACACCATTTCACATATTTATATATTATTATTAAGAATTGTCAGCTTCTTGGGTGCAGTCCTTTTGATTTGAAGCCATTCAACGCGATACCCAAACATACATGTTTTTCTATCACAACGGTACATAAACACACCAGTTCACAAATGTATATATTATTCTTAAGAATTGTCAGCTTCTCGGGCGCAGTCCTTTTGATTTGCAGCCCTTTCAACGCGATACCCAAACATACATGTTTTTCTATCACAACGGTACATAAACACACCAGTTCATAATTCAAGACAATTCTTGAGAATTGTCAGCTTCTTGGGTGCAGTCCTTTTGATTTGCAGCCCTTTCAACGCGATACCCAAACATACATGTTTTTCTACCACAACGGTACATAAACACACCAGTTCACAATTCAAGACAATTCTTGAGAATTGTCAGCTTCTTGGGTGCAGTCCTTTTTATTTGCAGCCCTTTCAACGCGATACCCAAACATACATGTTTTTCTATCACAACGGTACATAAACACACCAGTTCACATATTTATATATTATTCTTAATAATTGTCAGCTTCTTGGGTGCAGTCCTTTTTATTTGCAGCCCTTTCAACGCGATACCCAAACATACATGTTTTTCTATCACAACGGTACATAAACACACCAGTTCAATATTCAAGACAATTCTCGAGAATTGTCAGCTTCGTGGGTGCAGTCCTTATTGATTTGCAGCCCTTTGAACGCGATACCCAAACATACATGTTTTTCTATCATAACGATACATAAACACACCAGTTCATAATTCAAGAAAATTCTTGAGAATTGTCAGCTTCTTGGGTGCAGTCCTTTTGATTTGCAGCCCTTTCAACGCGATACCCAAACATACATGTTTTTCTATCACAACGGTACATAAGCACACCAGTTCAAATATTTATATATTATTCTTTAGAATTGTCAGCTTCTTGGGTGCAGTCCTTTTGATTTGCAGCCCTTTCAACGCGATGCCCAGACATACATGTTTTTCTATCACAACGGTACATAAACACAACAGTTCACATATATATATATTATTCTTAAGAATTGTCAGCTTCTTGGGTGCAGTCCTTTTGATTTGCAGCCCTTTCAACGCAATACCCAAACATACATGTTTTTCTATCACAACGATACATAAACACACCAGTTCACATTTCAAGACAATTCTTTAGAATTGTCAGCTTCTTGGGTGCAGTCCTTTTGATTTGCAGCCCTTTCAACGCGATACCCAAACATACATGTTTTTCTATCACAACGGTACATAAACACACCAGTTCACATATTTATATATTATTCTTAAGAATTGTCAGCTTCTTGGGTGCAGTCCTTTTGATTTGCAGCCCTTTCAACGCGATACCCAAACATACATGTTTTTCTATCACAACGGTACATAAACACATCAGTTCACAATTCAAGACAATTCTTGAGAATTTTCAGCTTCTTGGGTGCAGTCCTTTTTATTTTCAGCCCTTTCAACGCGATGCCCAGACATACATGTTTTTATATCACAACGGTACATAAACACACCAGTTCACAAATTTATAGATTATTCTTTAGAATTGTCAGCTTCTAGGGTGCAGTCCTTTTGATTTGCAGCCCATTCAACGCGATACACAAACATACATGTTTTTCTATCACAACGGTACATAAACACACCAGGTCACAATTCAAGAAAATTCTTTAGAATTGTCAGCTTCTTGGGTGCAGTCCTTTTTATTTGCAGCCCTTTCAACGCGGTACCCAAACATACATTTTTTTCTATCACAACGGTAAATAAACACACCATTTCACATATTTATATATTATTCTTAAGAATTGTCAGCTTCTTGGGTGCAGTCCTTTTGATTTGCAGCCCGGTCAACGCGATACCCAAACATACATGTTTTTCTTTCACAACGGTACATAAGCACACCAGTTCACATATTTATATATTATTCTTAAGAATTGTCAGCTTCTTGGGTGCAGTCCTTTTGATTTGAAGCCCTTCAACGCGATACCCAAACATACATGTTTTTCTATCACAACGGTACACAAACACACCAGTTCACATATTTATATATTATTCTTAAGAATTGTCAGCTTCTTGGGCGCAGTCCTTTTGATTTGCAGCCCTTTCAACGCGATACCCAAACATAAATGTTTTTCTATCACAACGGTACATAAACACATCAGTTCATAATTAAAGACAATTCTTGAGAATTGTCAGCTTCTTGGGTGCAGTCCTTTTGATTTGCAGCCCTTTCAACGCGTGCATCCCCATTTATTCCTTAAAAGAATCTTCCTGTCATTCGCTATTTATTTGTGCCTTGTACAGGGTAGTTCAAATTGTCGTTGTAATACATGTATTTATATAATAATATACATGTGAAAGTTCATTGGTTCACGTCTTTGAACCAATGCGAAACCAAAATGAAACCAAGATTTTCCCAGGAAGTCTTCTTTTGATAAAAAAAAACTCCTAAGCATCGATGGTTTTTGGTGAAGTAACTTGACTTATTATTTTGTAAACCTAGAAAAAGCGGTGAATCCGATCATCTGGTAAAGCAAATGTTATCATGAGCTATCGTCTATAAAATGAAATAGAATTCTGAAAATAAAATTGATAACGTTATGATGAAGCTAACGCACTACTAACAAGCTAACGTTAGTTATACGCACAACACCTGCAACCTAAGGGCGACAACATATGACCATGGCCCTACAAAACCATGTAGGTCACTCCAAAAGCCTTTTTACGTGGTAGTTATTTAGATTCATACAAACAAAAGAATAACCCATTTCATACTAAATTTTCAATATCACTCCTTCAAGAGATCAGACATCTGGAGCACTTTGCCATTACCTTGCACGCATTCTCTTCGCCAGGAGACTTGTAGCCCGGAATATTTGATAACTAACTTCATAGGCAAAAAGTGACCCCTCGAAGCTCGCTTCTAACCTCATTAAGATTTAATCCTCATTGAGAAGTTTTCATTTTTTTTTAAAACGGATAAAAACATCTAAACATCTCACATAAAAACATCTTTAGTATTTCTTTCAACCGGACAATACTAGGGTGGCGAATGTGGTGCACACATGTCATTTGCGTAGCATCGCACTCTCGCTATTTTTTACCAGTGCGCTTGCACACTGAAAAGATTTTAGAAACTGTACCAAACGTCCCAACATTGAACCAACAATCCCATAAAATTCTAATTTTCTTGGGAATAAAAATACATTTTCTTACTTTTCTCTTCAAGCTCTTCATATTTACCAACGGTTATTAGGATTTAGATCGAATGAAAGTTTGGCTTTTCATCAATATACTAATTTTGACTAGAAGTTTACCCTGACCGACTCTCATATGCAGCGTCCAAAATGACATATCGAGAACTTGTAAAAAAATTGGTTTTTATTTAACAATAACTACGAAGAGCTACTTTTAATGGGAGCTGGCGTTAACCCTCCCCCCCCCCCCCCAACCAAGGGGGTATTTTCCGGGGGGGGGGGCAAATGCCTAATACCACTATTAGTATAATGATGTACTTGAATTTGTTTTCATTCTTTCTGAAACCTGTCGCTTGGTCATACTGCCGGACCATCAAACTTATTTTTCTATTTCCAAACTTCGGCCTCAATGGCTCAACTACATGTTGCTTTTGCGCAGCAAAACAAAACTTAAAGAAAGAAGATTGAATCTTCAATTTATGAACAGCGGGTTGGAAAAATATTAACGGAAGCATTAAAAATATTTCTTCTAAAAACATGTATATCGATCTATATAATTTGACTCGATCTCAAACATGAATGGAGAAACGTGCAAAAATGAGCCCGAATTACGCTTTTTGACAAAACAAGTCAGAATAAAACGAGAAAAACGTAACTTGCCAACGAGACAGCACAGTGACAATTCAGTTGGGATTGGACTTCACTATTTAATCTGGATATAATAAATAAATACACTTACTCATCTTGCAGCTCAGGTTGTGTTGATTTTAAAACTGAGACGTATATACATTTGGAAACGAGTTTCTTGGAGTATCTGGCCATTAGCCGAGCTATTCTAACAACTTCTCGCGTACTGTTTATTCCACCATTTCGATTTAAAAGAATTGCCAAACAGCTGATAAGTTCCGCTGGATCTATTCGAGGCTGCAAAAAAACTATAATTAGGAAGTTTATTTTGAATACTGAAAATATTTACAATTATGTTGCCCTCCAAAATTTGCTTCTCGCTTCGGTAGTTCACTTTACAACAGCATTTTTGCGTACTTAACACATTTCTTAGCAATAACAAAATCCAACAAGAATACCCAAAAAATTGCTTGGGAGAGGGGACAATGCTCTGTCCACTCCCCCATCGTAGCAGAGACAATTTCACATAATGATGTATATTGTAGTTATACTAAATTCCCTAGCACATGGACTTCCGTAAAAATCCTTATTCATTATAGTGGAAGTACTTATTTACTACATTGACTGGAGACGACGACAGTCCAGGGTCAAGGTAAAACCTTTTCCCGTCAAATAAAAGCTTTTAAAGTTTAAGTACGTCGTTTAGAGAACGACGGTGTTGCATGGCTGAGACATTTTCAAACATTGACTTTTGCGTCAAGAAACGAGCTGACATAGTAACAGTACTTTGAAAATGCAGACAGATCCAGCCAAAACTATCAAAAATTTCATTCGATAAAGGATGTTCCTTCCAGGACCATTCAAGCCACAGCCAACTTTTTTTAAGCCCGACTCACCGCTGCAGCAACAGCATTACTAGTCTTGCACACTGTATTTCTTTTTTTTTGCCGGCGATGCGTTTGTATTTTTTATTTTTGTAGTTTATGCGGGATGATTTGTATAAAAAGTTACAAGTTTGTCATTAGTTTCAACCTCCTGACTTCAATTTTTGTTTACCTAGGCCTGATAACTCAAAATTTGAAATGCAGTGCCCTGTGTTTTCAGTAAAGCAGGCAATTTATGACAAGAAGGAATACTTTTTGAAACTATAGCCTACTATTTGTCTTGGGAATGTTTTTGTTTGTTTTAAGTAATCAACTCATTAAGTTTCAACTAACACATATTAAGGTTGAGCCCAACAAAACCCCCCCAGTTTTTAGAATCCAAGCGCTCAGTTTTGATCGTCCAATCTGTTGGTAAACTGCAGGCTGAAAAGGGCAGAGTTCAGCTTAATGAAAAGAAGGAAGAAAACAGAGACAAAAAGAATGGTTTGGATGCAGATAAGGAAAGAAAGATATATTATGTCAAAAGGTTGGGCGAATCGTAGTTATCCCTCCGATACTGAAGCGCTGTCTTGGTCAAGTAATCTCGGAATATTTAAATTTTAGCCTTCTCAATATTTTCTTCTTTATTTCATTACATTTCAACAGTTTTTTTATGTCAAGCGTTCCTCTTTACTTTGGAGTCTCATTCAAGCAGCCTATACTTTATTTAAACAAACTAAAACCTTTTTTAATGCTAACAGCTATGTTGACCGTGAGTAGACAACGAACAAAGCTGATTTCATAAAACAGGTACGTAAAACTGTTGTCAGCCTTTTAACAAAAATCGGAGGCGAGCTCATGTTCACCTCCCATCCTCGCGAAAACTAACATTTGTTCAACAAAAAGGCGGACTTTTCCATCCAGTTCTACTCTGTTCTCAAGGCAGAGCTCTTCATAAAGTTCAACAAGAAAAGAATAAGAGGAGGGCAGAAGCAAAACATAGTTTCGTTGAGCACATCCACGCGGAAACACAGATCGACATGGATGCATGATTTTCATCCAGCTGTCATCCTTGTAAAAATGGGCCCTATGATAAATAAGTCGGTCACGAAGTCCCAGATGCTTCTAGCATCACTTGGAGATGAAGATTTAGTCAGCTAGAAGGCCCGAAACTCGAAATGTGCTCCAAATAGCTTACGAATCCTCGCTCTGCGCTTAAGTTCGACATTTTGTCAAAATTCTTTACTAATAACTGCTGAAACACAAGGGCTGTCGGATTAGAATAGAAAGTTTTTTTTAAGAACTTAAAAACTTTAACATACACGAGCGAGAGTTGAGGAAGGGGCAGCCCCCTCATGCAAGGGATAATTCCAGTTCATTTTAAGTTTTAATGTTGCTCCAGTTGAAAAAAACTTTTGTTTAATTTAATTTTGGATCGTTTAGGCTATACAGGACCCCCCCCCCCCCGAAAAAAACCTCACTCGGCGTGAAATTCCTTTTGGAAAATTTCCTCCTCGCTAAAAATTTCCCTTCAGCGGGAAAAATTCTTCCCCGAAAAGTTCTGCGTATTTTCTGGTAAAAACTACTACACTTAACCAACGGGTCAATTGCATAATTTACAGCCCTTGCCCCAGGGGCTATGGGGATCATGTCATCCCCAGAGGCATAGTCATTGGACCTTTCAATTATGCTCTACGAAAAATGATCTTTCTTCTGGCAAAAAAAAAAAAAGAATTCCACATTTCTGTAGGTAAAAGCTTGAAACCTCAACAATGCGTTCTCTGATATACTGAATATGATGGTCTGATTTTCAATAAGATCGCTGGACTTTTTTTTTGGAAGTTTCCCCCGTTTTTTTCGAACACCAGGGAAATTTTCTCGGGCTCGTAGCTTTCGATGGATAACATTAAACTTTATATATAAGGAACAAGGCTGCATCCAGGGGGGGTTTGAACCCCCCTCCGGAAATGTTTGTCTGGCTTGTCAAAACGTAACAAAAAAGGATATAAACAAATTTTGTATGTGTTTTTGTGTAAACCACCTCCCCCCCCCCCCGAAATTTTCTTTTTTAGCAAAACCCCCTCTGAAAAAAAATCCTGGGTACGGCCTTGATTAGGAATCAGCATAAAAAGGTCACTCTAAAAAATTGATGGAATATAATGCAATACGTCCGTTTTTGTGTGATTATAGCCAATTAAACACAGGGTAAGGCAGTGATTCTCAAGCGCTATGCTACGGGGCACGAGGGTGCTGTATGATCTAACTTGACGTGCTTTGAAATTTGAACAAAAAATTTAGAAAATACAATAAATTAATTTTGATTCAATCTTGCTTTCGTAATTCTGTGCGTCAATCGCGACTCTATACAACGGCACACTAGCCGTCTACGGTTGGAGCCATCCATGTCTTGCTATACTTTTATTTCTTTTTTTGTAATTTTTATTTTATTAATAAATAGTTAATGCTGATTAATAGAAACTTAGTAAGGGAAGTTGCACAGCAATTCTGGAGTTATATATTGCAATTGTAATAGACAGCCTCATATATGCTTGAATACAAACTTTGGTGAGAATCAAAACAAAATATGTACTTGATGCAATGTTACCCTTAGACTGGTAGTCCACAAACTCAGCAAAACCCCAATATTAGCTTGCCTTTAGGATTCAGGTGCCTGCGGCATAAACTCATATGATTACTTTTAGAGCTGAAGCTTAGTTATAAGATAGGAATTACAGAAACTTACCAATTACATAAAGATTCGTAAATTGACAGCTTTGCAGCAGTCAAATACAGAATAATGTTTGGACAGAGGACTTCTATATTAGCCTTAGATATTTAATCAGCAAGCTCAGAAATCCTTAATATCGCAATTGGTGAAAATCTAACGTCATTTATGAAACATTTACTTAGTGTTCGTTTATTCAGAACATTCATACTGCAATTTTAATGTCAAACATTTAACCATTTAGGACCATTCCCTAAATAACCCCTAACTGGTTAAGAGTAGAAGGCGGTACAATCCGTCTATATACGCAAATTTTCGGAGAGGGGGATATTAGAAGGGCCAAGGGAATGCATTTAGTCCTCAGATCATATATTTAGTCATAGAGGACTAAGTCCTGCGTAAATCCTGAACATCAGCTCCATATTTGTGAAGTAGGGGGTGGACCGGAGAAAGCAGGGACTCAATAACAGGCATCCATAACAGACCGCCAATCATGCGAACTGAAAATCCTTACGGTAATCGGATTACAACAAGGAGCGACACGTACACCGTTTGTGAAAAACAAACTATATTTTTTTATATATTTTAAACGTCCACGTTCGCCTTGTGTGTTTTGATTTACCATAGTAATTCTACAATCTTGAGTTTTCATAGACATTTCATCCATTAGAACACTTCCTTAACAATCTGAGTGATGAGCCAAGGGAGAAATATGTGTATATGCGCAAAGCTAGGTGGGGAATGGGGGCAGGAGAATCATGGGCTATTCTGATATATGTACTTAAAGTGATTTTGGACTTCCATATTTCAAGATTAGCCTAACATATGTGGCCAACTAATCGAAAGAATTACGACATGTCCGCATATGCGGTGGGTGGAGGAAGGTTTAGAATGGGTGCGGCCCGTACTTAAGACCGCCCTTTCTTGTATATGAAAAATCCCTGCATCTCTCTGATTTAAACAAGGTTTGACATGTCCCTATTTTTGAATTATGCACATAACGTGTCTTAATTTTAGACACCTATATAGAAACAATTAGCCTCAGATTTATGATCATAAATCAATTATCAAGATCTATCCATTATCAGATTTAGGATCATGAAGCAATTATCAAGATTTATCAATTATCAGGCACAATTAGCCTCAGATTTATGATCATAAATCAATTATCAAGATCTATCCATTATCAGATTTAGGATCATGAAGCAATTATCAAGATTTATCAATTATCAGGCACAATTAGCCTCAGATTTATGATCATAAATCAATTATCAAGATCTATCCATTATCAGATTTAGGATCATGAAGCAATTATCAAGATTTATCAATTATCAGGCACAATTAGCCTCAGATTTATGATCATAAATCAATTATCAAGATCTATCCATTATCAGATTTAGGATCATGAAGCAATTATCAAGATTTATCAATTATCAGGCACAATTAGCCTCAGATTTATGATCATAAATCAATTATCAAGATCTATCCATTATCAGATTTAGGATCATGAAGCAATTATCAAGATTTATCAATTATCAGGCACAATTAGCCTCAGATTTATGATCATAAATCAATTATCAAGATCTATCCATTATCAGATTTAGGATCATGAAGCAATTATCAAGATTTATCAATTATCAGGCACAATTAGCCTCAGATTTATGATCATAAATCAATTATCAAGATTTACCAATTATCAAATCAATTATCAGATTTATGATCATAAATCAATTATCAAGATTTACCAATTATCAGATTTATGATCATAAATCAATTATCAAGATCTATCCATTATCAGATTTAGGATCATGAAGCAATTATCAAGATTTATCAATTATCAGGCACAATTAGCCTCAGATTTATGATCATAAATCAATTATCAAGATTTACCAATTATCAAATCAATTATCAGATTTATGATCATAAATCAATTATCAAGATTTACCAATTATCAGATTTATGATCATAAATCAATTATCAATTTATGATCAAGCTCATAAATCTGATCACTTTTCTTAGTTAAAATCAAAATGGATAAGAGGGTAAGGGGGAGTGACGTCGGTCGAAGGACATCGCTTTTGCCACAATCATACAGATTAAAAATAATTGTATGATTTATTTAAAAAAGACCCAAAACATCCATCTTAGACTACTAATCAAAGCCTGTTTTATATTGATAAACTCTAAAAATGTGTACAGTTTAGTACCCCTCGACTTTACTTATCATGTCGCCACTGGAATCTCATTTTTAGAGTACACGTGATGTTGAAGGGATGACCTTCTGACAGGTTTAGGCCCATTAAAAGGGCATAAATAGCTTTTAATTTGTGATCAAATGAGTCTTCCCCTCTAAAATCTACAACCATCCATTCTACATGATCACAAAAACACAGGAGACATTACTAGGTCAACACTATTCTGCTGAATACGATCAACGTATTTAAAGCCAGTTATTTATTAGATCAGGAAGAATTAGCAGTAGTGTCAATGGTTCAAAATACTTTTGAGGTCTTCAAAAGTATTTATTTAATTTTTATATAGGCAGGAAAAGAGAACTTTATGAAATTGAGATTTTCAAGACATCGGATAATACTAAAACAATAATAGATTGATAGCTGAAATTTTGAGCAATAACCAGTAGCCATCATCACCAGAAGATCTTGTGTTAGATCGCGGGTTTAAGTTTCAAAATTCCGAATTTTGTGATTTACGTCAATATGTGTGCTGTGAAGTTAGTACTTAAAAAAATAACAGCATATAACTTGACTAATCTTCACATGCCTCTGCTTTTTCCAGATAGTCTATTTCTAACGTTTTCATTTCAGCTGATGTTTCTGAAGAAAGGGATGCAGCCTTAGAACACAAAATCAACTATTACATTACCAGTAAATCAAATGAAATACGACGAATAAACGATTTTTCGTAAAACCATCCTTTTTGTATAAGTTTTATTAAACTAGAATATTCTCTTAGAAACATTATTCATTTGTTTCCCATCAATTTAAGGTAATTTCTTTATTTCCTTTCTCTTAGTAGTTACTGCTAGTTTCAATCACAAACTAGAATCTATACTAGAATCACATACTAGAATCTACAAACTAGAATCACATACTAGAATTTGGGAAGGTTTATTGCAAAGTTGAATTGTAGCTTCTGAGATAGCATTTTCCATAATACTCATTTCAGCCTAAGTTCCCGAGGAAATGGCATCAACATTAGAACACAAAATTAACCACTCCGTTGATAGTAAATTATGTTTCACTTACGATTTTTCGTAGTTACTCTTTTTGTACAAGTTTTGTTTAAAGAACCTTTACAACGAGATTTTACTGCTAAAAAATTTTAGCTAGCGCTCATTTGAGCCAATCAGATTTTCCAGAGAATTTTCTGATTGTCTGGAAAATTCTATGAACAATTCCCATTGGCCAGCTAAAACTCGGTATTAGTAAGATCTCATTGTAAATAGGCCTTTATTGGGAATATTATCTATAACACCATTATCCGTACTTTTCTTATCCATCTAAAGTAATTTCATTATTATCTTCCTTTTGAAGGTTGCCGTCAGTTTCAATCACAAATTAGAATTTTTGGAAAGGTTTATTGAGGTAAAGTGAAAATATTTATTTTCTCTGCCTCGATACTTGAAGGTTGTAGTTCTAATTTTAGAAGTAATTTACGAGACGAATATTTAGTTGGCAAACTGCAGAAAACAAAATTAATACTGTACTTGGAAAAAAGAAGCAAATACACTGAATTGGGGGAAAATATTTGGCAATGAGCCAGGCTTTCGCAAGAGGTACGCCAGCAGAGACTAGAATGTTGAAAGAACCAGGAAAACATTATGTCAAAAGCGGTGGATTTGTTTTTTTTGGGTGGGGGGGGGGGAGGGGTATTGGCAACTTTTCTGATCTTTACATAAGGTAGTACCAGTAGCGCAAATTCACGAGAATATAGTGGGAGAGCAAAAGATATCTTTCAAATCTAGGAAGTGGACAATGAAGTTTTCCTTTTGATTTTTTTTTTCAACGAAAAGGGGCATTTTTCAATGGAAACACCAAAAAAGGGTATTTTTTTTAAATCTAGGGAGAGGGGGCAAATCTGCCCTTCTCCCACATAGCGGCACTGGGTGGCACAGTAATTATAAGGTTTTTAATAATAATATATTGAGCAAATCCAAACTTTATCGGGGGGTTAGCCACTCTCACCACTCGGACCGCCATTTGGTGTGACACTCGGAGCGTTCCACCATGTGTGTGGCAGTCACCCCCTGGAGTGCACGATTCTAGAAAGTAAACAACCTCTCGGTAAATGTTATTGGCTAATTACAACCAACAATCTTGATCTAGTACATTCTTAATATCTTGTCCATTCCTACAATGTACTTACTCATTCCTCTGGTGTACTTTCTTGATGTCTGCATTAGGCGAAAATTAAAGAACGAAATTTAATCATTATTAAGGTTGTACTTGTTAAGTTAGGAGATAATTGTGACAGACATGTCAAGTCGATGTAGTATCACTCCATTTGTTAATAATAAGGAATCAGCATGATTCTTGACAACTTAAGCAGAGCCTGCTAGCTAGCCTGAAGCTTACTCTAGCAATAAGCTTTATAAGCTATCAGTTTGAATTTAAACCACCTAGAGACGCAAATAAAACTTTGGCGATGAGCCCACATATGACTTCTTTGTAGAAGTGGAATCGGCGTAAGACTCATTTATGCCTAAAAGGCATAACTAGGACATCACCTGTTCCTTTTGACTTAACTGTGTTGCGAAACAACCCCTTCTGTTGGAGACAAAAAAGAAGGAACCCCCATCCCACCAGAAGTCAGGTCAAGTGCAGGCTCCAATGAGACACAACTAGGCCATATCCTCTTAATTTATACCATGTTCGGTTGGGATTCGATAACCCATTCAGGTAGATTTCGTGATCACAGGAATTTAGAAATCCCTCCCCCAAGAGAGTCCCGACTAGGCACGGTCTTTCAAAAGACAAGACAGATACCCTGATGACAAAAGCTTATAGATCTCTTCCCTTTTCCTTCCCGCAGAGGACAGATAAGGATCCCCAAAAGGTATAACTACGTTACTAGTTCTTGATTTCGACAAAGTTTAGTTGAGATCCAACCACCTTTTATGGTAGATGTCAAATGACATTAGTCTACCCCCCCCCCCCCCCCCTTAGAGGACTGAATGCATCTGAATTGCCAAAATACACGAGTTAGGCACTAGTTCCTTCCCACTTTGTCAAATCCGACATCCGACAACCTTTTCTGTTAAATTTCCTTACGACAAGACGTTATGGACCCCCTTTCACTCTACTCCACCCACCCTTAATAGGCCAAAATGTGTCTGGATAACCAAGAGGCGAATCCAGGACACTTTACTCGTACTTCCTATCAAGTTTGACTGAGACTTGACAACCTCTTCAGGTAGATTTTCAGATGACAAGAATTTAGGAACACCCATCCCACAAAGAAGATGGACTGTGCCATGACACCCGGAATGCAAAAAACTAAGACACTATCACTGACTACAAATCTCACTTTAGTTTTTTTCATAAGTACAACTACCCAAAGGGTTATCAGATGTCAATTGAACTTAGTGAACAAAAAAAGTTCCTAGTTGGGTTTTTCGACTGTCGTGACATAACATATCACCCCGTGGAGAGAGAGGTCTAACATCCATGTCGTCCAAAAGGATACTAGAAAAACAGGTTGGGTCTCAGAGTTCATAATATCATGATCTGCTTTACCATAAATTAATTAAAAAAAATTTTCCACAAAATAAGTTTTTCAAAGAAAAGTAAAGAACTCAAACTCAAAACGAGCAGAAATTAACATGAGTAGGGCTCAAAACCCCTATGCCTTCCCAAGGCCAGAACATAATTTGCACTTTACAGAAAAAAATATATATGTTTTTACTTTTATAACTTTAATAAATAAAATAATATTAACATTTTTATTAACAAATATCAGTATATGTATATTAAACTGACAATGCACATTCCATTTGTGTTTTTTTTCAGTAAAATGTAAATTATGTTCTGGCCTTGGGAAGGCATAGGGGTTTTGAGCCCTACTCATATTAATTTCTGCTCGTTTTGAGTTTGACTCGGTTATTTATTGTAATTTCTGTTCGTTTTGGGTTTCACTTATTTATTGATGCCGATTTGTGGTAGTTCCACGCTTGGTAGATTATTTTATTTTATTTTTGCTCATTCTTTGTTTTAATGGAGTTCTTACTTTTCTTTGAAAAACTTATTTTGTGGAAAGTTTTTTTTAATTAATTTCTGTTCGTTTTATATTGACATAGTCTTTTCAGGGAAAAACAAAATAATAGTTTAAATCCATTCTAATTTTAAGACTTAATAGTTTGGCCTGCTATTTGTATAACTTTAATAAATCAAATAATATTAACATTTTGATTACTAAATATCAGTATATGTATATTAAACTGACAATGCACATTCATTTGTATTTTTTTTCAGTAAAGTGCAAATTATGTTCTGGCCTTGGGAAGGCACAATAAAAACTTAATGCCCCCAGGGTATGACTTATCACCCTTGCCCTGAAGATTGTGGGGGGAGTGTCTTGCTCAAAAGTATAATTTCCTGAACTTTAACCGCGTGGAACAAAATGGCTATCTCAAAATTTTGATTGGATGTGTTTGGGGAAATTGTGGGCGTGGAAGGGGTGTTAGTTGCCTTTCAATTAATTTCGACTATTAAAAAGGGCACAAGCCATGTCAATTTCTAATCGAATGAGCCCTTTTTGAAGTTTCTACGATAACGCGTTCTATAAAAACTTTATATGCCCCCAATGCATAACTTACAACCCCTGTCCTGAGGGCTGTGAGGGGGTTGTCATCCTCACAGACCTAATTTTCAAAACTTTCTACTACGTTGAACAAAACGGTTATCTGAGCATTTTGATTGGATGTGTTTTTGGGGGAAGGGTGAGCGTCAGAGGGGGGTTAGTTACCATCCAATCACTTTCAACTATCAAAAAGGGCACTAGCCCTCTCAATTTCCAATTGAGTGAGCCCCTTTTGAAGTTTTTTACGACAACTCTATCATTAAAAACATTATATGCCCCCAGGGCATAACTTACAACCTTTGCCCTGGGGATTTTGTCATCCTTAAATACATAATATCCAGAACTCTCAACTACGTTGAACAAAATGGCTATCTCTAAACTTTGATTGAACATGTTTGGGAAAATGGTGGGCGTGAGAGGGGGCTAATCACTCCACTCACTTTCGACAATTAAAAAGGGCAATTTCCAATCAAATGAGACCTTTTTGAAATTTCTACAACAACTTTCTATATAAACCTTATATGCCCCCAGGGCATAACTTACAACCCTTGCACTGAGGGCTCTGATGGGTTTATCATCCTAAAAGACCTAATTTCCAGAACTTTCGACTACGTTGAATAAAATGGATATCTCAAAATTTTGATCAAATGTGTCTGGAGAAAGGGTGGGCGTGAAAGGGGGGTAGTTGCCCTTCAATCACTTTTGACAATTAAAAGAGCACTTGCCCTTTCGATTTCTAATTGACTGAGATCTTTATGATGTTTTTACAACATTATTTTCTATAAAAACCTTACATGCTGCCAGGACATAACTTACATCCCTTTCCCTGAGGGTTGCCGGGGGGACGGGTTGTCATTCTTAAAGACCTAATTTCCAAAACTTTCAACTGCGTTAAATAAAACTGCTATCTACAAATTTTGATTGGATGTGTTTGGGGAAAAGGTGGAGGTGAGAGGGGGGTTAGTTGCCCTCAAATCCCTTTCAACTATTAAAAAAGGCATTAGACCTTCAAATTTTCAGTCGAACGAGCCGCTTTTCCGGTTTAAACGATCAAGCTTTCTTTACGAACCTTATATGCCCCCAGAGAATAAATTCTAAACCTTCTCCTGAGGATTGTGGGGGGAGTGTCCAGCAAAAAAACGTAATTTCCTAAACTCTGAACTGCGTGGAACAAAATGGCTATCTGAAAATTTTGACCGGATGTTTGGGGCAATGGTGGGCGTGGAAGGGGTGTTAGTTGCCTTCCAATCACTTTTGACTATTAAAAAGGGCACTAGCCATTTCAATTTCCAATCGAATGAGCCCTTTTTGAAGTTTCTACGACGACGCGTTCTATATAAACCGAATATACCCCCAGGGCATAACTTACAACCCTTGCCCTGAAGGCAGTGGGGGAGTGTTCTTCTGAAAAACATAATTTCTATCTCGAAATACAACTCACTTAACAAAATGGTTATCTAAAAATTTTTATTGGATGTCTTTGGGGAAAAGGTTGACGAGAGAAGGTGTCAGTTGCCCTTAAATCACTTTCGACTAATAAAAAGGGCACTAGACCTTTGAATTTTAAATTGAAGGAACCCTTTTTGAAGTTTCTACGACAAAGATTTCAATAAAAACTTATATGCCCCCAGGGCATAACTTATAACCCTTGCCCTGAAGACTCTGGGGGGAGTGTCCTGCTCAAAGGTATAATTTCCTGAACTTTAACTGTGTGGAACAAAATGGCTATCTCAAAATTTTGATTGGATGTGTTTGGGGAAATTGTGGGCGTGGAAGGGGTGTTAGTTGCCTTCTAATTACTGTGGGCAGTAGCCATTTCAATTTCTTATCGAATGAGCCCTTTTTGAAGTTTCTACGACAACGTGTTCTTTAAAAACCTTATATGCCCCCTGGGCAAAACTTACAACCCTTTGTCCTGAGGGCTGTGAGAGGTTTGTCATCCTCAAAGACGTAATTTGCAGAACTTAAAACTACGTTGAATAATTTGGCTATCTCAAAATTTGGTTGGATGTGTTTGGGGGAATGATGGGCATGGGGGGGGGGGGGGGGCTAGTTGCCATCCAATCACTTTCGACTGTTAAAAAGGGCACTAGCCCTTTGAATTTCCAATTGAATGAGCCTGTTTTGAAGTTTCTACGACAATGCCTTCAATAAAAACCTTATATGCCCCCAGGGCATAACTTAAAACCCTTGCCCTGAGGGTTGTGGGAGAGTTCCCTCCTCAAAAACATAATTTCTATCTGGAAATCAGCTACGCTGAACAAAATGGCTATCTCAAAATTTTGATTGGATGTGTTTGGGGGAATGATGGGCGTGGGGTGGAGGGCTAGTTGCCCTCCAATCACTTTCGACTATTAAAAAGGATACAAGCCCTTTGAATTTCCAATCGAATGAGCCTCTTTTGAAGTTTCTACGACAATGCCTTCTATAAAAACCTTATATGCCCCCAGGGCATAACTTAAAACCCTTGCCCTGAGGGCTTTGGGTGAGTTTCCACCTCAAAAACATATTTTCTATCTGGAAATTAGTTCTACTGAATGCATTGTTACCAACCATATATGTATGAAATGCGTTGGGGGAAATAGTAGCCATGGGGGGCTCGTTACCATCCTATTATTTATAACTCTTAAAAAGGGCATAATATGTCCCGATGTGCAATTGAATGAGCCCTATTTATACTTTCAAAGGCAACTTTTTTGATATGAAGTGCCCAGGTATGGAAAAAAAAAAAAAAACCAAAAACACATTGTGCCCACATCGTTCTTTACTTAGGCAGCGCTAGCGCGCTGCCTATGATACTTCCTGGAAATCTGGAAAGAATGCAAAATGTTTACCTCAGGAAGTCAGATAGATAATTCCATGTTCTACACAAGTCTAACAGTACATGACCGGTAAATAGTTTACTTAAGGAGCAAGTATAGTCTTTTTTGTTTATAGTATTTAACAGTGGGGAAACAGAACGATTTTCTTCTCGTTACTAGAAATTTCACAAACTTAAGAATAACTTTTCTTTTCCGTTCTAATATCTCCATATAGGAAAGACGTTTCCATATCGCAAAGAAGTTTCAAAATTTTTGTTGCTTTATTTTACCAAGCTAAAGACCATTCGCCAGAAGATACTGTTGTTTCTTAATTTCTTGAGACAGTGTTATAATACAAAATAATTTTTTTTTTCCTTTAAGGTTTAAGTTCACTCTCCAAGTGTTGTATTTTATTTTTCTACCGTTCTATGGTACGCTACGAATTTTTCAACGTAAAACGACAGGCTTGCTATCAATCTACGACTGAGATTTAGCCTTATTCATCTACAAAACTAGATTTCACAAGTTTGCTTTGCAATTTTTTATTGTTGAAAGATGTCAAATATATATTAAAAAAAGGAGACTTGTTCTATTTTAAAGCAAGTTTCGATCGTTCACAAACAATTTTAAATTTACAAATTTTTCCCAACGTAAAATGACAGCCTTGCTATCAATCGAAGACTGAGATTTAGTCTTATTATTCTATAAAATTAGATTTTTGAAGTTTGCTTTGCAATTTTTGATTGTTGAGAAATGTCGAAACTATGTTAAAAAAGAAGAATTTTTCTATTTTAAAGCAAGTTTCAATCGTTCACAAAAAAAAACTAAGGAATATCATAGCTCCAGTCTGGCAAATGGATAATCCGAAATTAATGAATCCAACTATTTAAGTATCTTGTTCTTTCTTTGGAACTTATAGCTACAGACTTGTTGCAAAATAGCACATTTCAAAATGAACATATCCTTTACCAGAACCACATAACTACACATATTGATATTCAATACATTTTCTTATTTTGCTTCGGTCAAGCTGTTCCAATTTGTAGTGAAATGTTTGGTTCCTCATTCTTGCATCTCCAATAACTATTTCTAGTAAAAGGTCAGGCTAAAATGAGGGTCATAAGAAAGCTGACGTTCAGATAAAATATATTAAAAGTATGTTTATTAATTATATGCTTGTGCTCTCCGTGAAAATGACTGTTATCTACCTTTTTACTAAAACTGCTAACAACTCATCCCACCACAAAGCCACCTTAGGTTAGCAGAGCTGCAAATGCTACCCCCCTGCCCCAATCGTTTCTTACCTTAAGTCTTAACTCCATCCCGGGATGTTCCTATTTCCTTTAAATCCATTTTCATCCCATTCAAGGACGCCCTGCTTTTCGTCTGGACATAGATCAGTCGTTGGCAAACCGCAGCTCCCCAGTCGCATGCGGCTCTTTGGCCCCTTAAGCGTGCCTCTGGTACAAATATCGATATGCATGCACGCAAGTCGCGCCCGAAGTATAGGTCGATTATCGACTGCAGCTTGCACGGCACAGGGGAGAATCGTGCATGTTCATGTCTGTTTAACGTTGCCCACAGCAGATCATCTATTATCCCCACACTTTACAGCAATCTTTGAAATTTTTAGATTTTTCTTAAATTTTTTTTTATTCCCCCATTCTTCGAAATTCTCTAAAAAATAATCGTACCTCCCAATATCGCCCTGAAAATCAGATTGGATTCTTCCTCAAAATAAAGTTTCTAGAAGTACCAATGAAACTCTTTACAAATTTCAATTCTTGCATCTATAAATGAGCTTATTCATCTTGATATTATTTACCACAATAAACAAAACAATGAATAGACAACTCATCCTAGTACATTTTTCATAAACCAAACCACTTCCGGCTTCCAAACATCAGATTAAAAACAATTATATATTATTATATTATAGTATTATATGTTATATATTATATGGTGTCAAAGCATTTATTAGAATCTTTAGGAACATTGCCTGGAAGGAAGACAAAAGCCATAGAAAAAATATGAACGTTGAAATTCCCTTCTTATATGATGGAAATCGAAGGAATGATTCAAAAGGAGACCTTCAAGACAATATTTTGCAAGAATGCCAGAAGAATGCAATTTGTTTTTTATGTTTTGTCTTCTGTTAATGGAATAAATTGTGAAATGGCAATTTTTCAGAATAAGCTGACGTTTTGGACTGAGTCCATTGGTGCACAAAGTCTCCATATATTCTGAACTCAAAATCAACGGTTCCGTATCGAATCAACGGTTCTAAAAGAATTGTATATTATTATATTGTATATTATGACTGATAAGTTAACAATGAGAGTGTTGTGAAAACTCCTGATATGCTGGAATCGAAACAAAAAGCAAGCAGACACGAAATAGGGTGAGCTTCAGTTTTAAAAACTCTACCAGGGAGGAACGACCCAAAGTTTTACATTGTTAAGTCAATCAACACCGTGTATATAGATTTTTTAAAGACGGTACTTCACATCTGGGCCGCCAGGGAAGGGGAAAGGTCAGTTAAATAAATCCCCACAAAACATCTATATACGCCCTATGTACCACAAATGGCCAAGTAGGAGCTGTTATTATTATTACTTCAGGTTTCACGTTACAATTTTATGGGCTGGGGGTAGTGGCAGCGATATAGAGGCTTTCTGGGGAGAGGTGTTTTGGTTCTCCCAACAGTTGCATTGTCAGGGGCAAGTATTAGGACTTCTATGCATTTCAGATATCGCTTCTCAGGGTATTCCTAAAAGGCAGGCTTCCAGGCAATTTTTTTTTATATAGGGATGAGGGGAGAGGGAATGTCACGCATGTGTAAGTATGATTAGTATGATAATAAAGAGAGAAAAAAACTCTTAGGATGGTCATATCAACATCTATCTTTATTATTTCTTGTCTATTAACTTATTAGTGGTAAATTATGCAGAAGATAGACAAATTGGACTATATGAGCAACTTGGAACATTGGAGTTTGATTTTTTTTGGGGAGGGAGGTGGGGATACCTTAAAGACCTTCACGCTCCCGGATTTTTTTTCTTGTCTTATTGCTAACATTTGATTCATTGTTGGATAAGTTGTCCGACCACTGACCTAGACGAATTACCAAAAAGTATATTTTTGGCAAAACCTCATCCTTTATGTGTAAAATTAAAAACTGGGACAAAGACAGATTTATGTTTTTTTTTTAGGGGATAGGGTCAAAATACAAAAAAAAAATTATCCTTAAAGTTTTAAATTTTTCCAGCAGCTGAAGGGTCTTTTGGACCAATACCAGGAGGAAATCATCTGCTTTGAGTGGTTTTGTATTTCTAAATTATCTAAAATATTTATAAAGTGAGATTTTTTTTTACATTCCATCTTATACAACTAAACAAATGTTTATTCTTGATGACAAATGATTCACGTTTCGATCCCGATTGAATTCTTGACTCATTTTGCAAAAGTTCGCCTTTCCTTACTTACCCAACTTATGGACAGGCTGTTTCACCTTGTTTGACTTGAAGAAACCACTTGTAGGTAACCACTGATGTCTTTGTGATGGTTGCAGCACTGGACCTAATCTTTAAAGTTTTATTTTGCGTTTTCCTCTAAAATTTTAAAATTCAAGGACAAGAATAATGGGGGGGGGGGGAATGGAAAGGTAGATAATTTTACCATTGGAAAACTTTGGATTCACTGGTAAATACATGTTTTGGTGCCAAGCCCATTGAAGTCATTTAATACTAAATTTAACAGACATACCCCAAAGATGAAACTAGTTTTCCTAGATTGGCTCTATTTTTGACATAAACATAATAAGGATTAGATGACAATGAATCTTATTGCAAGTACACTTAAGTTCAAATCCCCTCCCCTCAAAAAAAAGTATCTTGCCAACTCCTTATGGTAGCAAACTTTACAACCAACCTTGCCTATGACTTTCTCGAATTTCGTTTTAGGAAAAAAGGGACAAAAACAAAGAAAAAAGGATATCCTAAAATCACTAGATTTTCGTTAATGTATATTAATTGAAAAATTAAATGTAAATTTTCACTTAGAAAGTTCTGAAGGAGCTATAAAAGTAATTTCAGCTGGTAAATCCCTATGTGTCACAGGGACTACAAACACTGCTAAGAAAAAGTTCAAGCTATGCAAAAAAAGAAAAAGAACAAGAAAATCAAAGCCATAAACACCTTTTGTTTCTGATTTTCGAAATTGTTGAATCAGATTCCAACAACCCAAAAGAAAGGCTACAAGAACCATGAAAATGATTCCTGTTTTACAAAAACGCAATTGGGAGGGTGATATCTAAGTTCTTTCATTTTTAAGATTTTATTTCATTTTGCATTTTAGGCCAAAGAAGTATCTTTTTTCAATTTTTACGATTCACAAATGGTATTTCCTAATTTCGCTTTGTCAGATTTGGAAGGGCAACAGTTTCAATTTGGATCTATTAATGCAAGGGAATATTTTTTCAATTAAAAGTGCAAAACAAATTATTCAAATGTTTGTCAGCACTTTTCTGTTTGCTCATGGAAACAGAAGTGTCAGCTAGCAATTCTCAGGAATGTCAAAAACAACACACAAGCATTAAAAAAATCAGCATAGCCTACTAGACAACCCTGTCTTAAGACATTTGTAGGAAACCAGCACCTAACTGAGAAATAATAGCATTCATAGAGTCTCCATCAATTTTATGGAATAGAAACGAGTCATCTTGCTTTACTGCAATATCAGTTTTATAATATTGCCCTTAAATCCTCCAGCACTGGTTCATTTGTTAGAGAATTCCCATTGACATGGTAAATAACAAGTTTTTTTCTAGGTCAAGGGAATGTAACTGCTAGCAAGCAATTTTTGTCCCCTTCCCAACACAAAATTCGAAGGCCTCTCCCCCCAAAAAAAAAATCACTGAAAGTCCTAGCTCAATCCTACGAGCGTGAGACAAAATCGAGCAGACGATTTAAAAAAAAAAAAAAAAAAAAAAAAACATCGCCATTTTAGTTAAAACGTATGATGAGAAATGCGCATTTGGCTTCAGGTACCAGTTGTAAAGCGCATGCAGTTGTTTTCACAGCTGAATAAAAGCACATTCTCAAAAAAGCACCTCAAATTTCCTTTTGTGAACAAAAGCATGCAAATAAAATACAACCGGTCTAATTTGTCAACATTTCTGTTTGAGGCCCATGCTTCAATATTTTTAAAGCTTGTAATAGTTTCATATACTTGGCAAATATACTTGCCAAGTTTATATACTTGTTTCATATACTTGGCAAATATACAAATATACTTGGCATATACTTTCATATACTCGCCTTTTTTTATGTTTTTAATTTGATCCCCTCTTGAAATATATTCCCAAAATATATTCCCAAAATATGAATATATTCCCAAAATATATATTCCCAAAATACTCACCTTAATACTTGTGACAATCCTTGCTGGAATAAAATAGCCTTTAATTTTAACCTTCATTTCCTGTTTATCTTCCAGTTATGTGAAATTTATTTACCCAATTACACATCTTTTATATTTTATGACTGGTTTAATGATACACCAATAATATTAATACTTTTGCAAATATGCTGAGAATCCTTTAACCTTCTTGAGAATCCTTTTACAAATCGTGACTTCCACTGACTTGAGACAAACTCCTTGAAATGCTCTCATTTTGATGAAGCTTAATTAAAATGAAGAATTTAGCAAGAAGTTATCAAGTTATCAAGGCTTGACAATTTAAGAATTGACTCAATTTGTCACATAGTTATATCTGGATTTGAATGTTAAAAACAACTTTTTCTCCTCCACATGTTAAAAAACATGTGATGCATGAGTTGAAGTAACTCATTGAATGAACATTGCCAACAGTTTAAAACTAGGGGAACATATCAGGCAAGTACCTCATTTCGGCATTTGCACATTATTTAATAAAAAGCAAAACGTACACTCATCTGTCTAAAGCCTACATTATCTATTTTGATTTTTGCTTCTTTTCTTCTGAAACAAATCACCCACAAAACTAAGATTTTAAATGTGAAACAAATCACCAGAGTTACCCCAGGCTCTAATGATGTACCGCTAGTTGGAACTGTTTTGATATTGCTTCAATGAGTTACTTCAAACCATGCATCAGGCATTTTTTAAAATAAAAACAGCTTTTCCATGATGAAGAAAAAACTTTTCTGTCCTTTTCTAGGCTCTTGCTCACAAAATACTAGCATTATAAATGTGAAATATATTATCCAAGTTATCCCATGCTCTCAGAGAAACTGACAGGGATAGATTATGGTATACTGCATCAACAAGCTATTTTAAGTACAATTGTTCACATAGGGTTACCTCTTACATGGCTGCAGCTGTATAGAAGCAAATTAGAGGATAATTGCTTGCCTTGAAATTATGAAAATCGTGGAAAATATGAAGAAGGTAAAGACACCTTACCAGGATAAGTTCAAGTGTATATTTGACTGATGATGATGATACTTGACTAAACAACGAAAATTCATTAAGTGCGAAGCTAAATTTGTGTGGCAAGTGAATATTGCTTTTAAATGAAATTGAGTTACAAATCCTTGGAAATAGCATTTTCTCATTAGTCACAATTTTACAACAGAGAAAAAATATCTTTGCAGATGTATGGAAAATAGTTAAAACCTACTATTTTTAATGTAAAACAGTTATCGACTTCAAAATTTACAAATCAGAAATAGTTCAATCCTGAAAAGCAAATTTTTACAGTATTCGCATTTTCCAAACTACCTTCAAAATAGATTGCATGTAGGAGGAAGACAAATTTGGGCTATTTGTAATTTAAAGCATAATAACTTTACAAATCACAACCATAAAGAATCATTAAGTAATATAAGACTAATTAGATAAAGGATTTTATCACTCTTTGACTGCACTGAACAACAAAAAATTGTTTTTCAACTGGAATTTTTTTTCTACTTCCATTGTACAGCTGAATCAGAAGACGATAGGAAATTGTATCATGTCTAATGTTATTTTAGCGATGAGCCACGATATAAGGGCATGCTGAGCTCAAAACGTCTCTGTGCTTTGATTCAGTTTAGAAACTGTTTTGACACTCAAATGATGACTAATGTGGTTTTGATCAACAGCCGTACAAGTAATAAATAGAAACACTTCAAAGTGTTTTATCTGTTGCATTTTTTTAAACTTGAATTTCTAATAATAAACTTGACTTTCTGCGTAACCGCTACCAGTGTGTCTATGCCCTCTTTCCAAGTTACTTAAACTCTGAGTGGGCTGAACTGACGTGTGGCGCGCCGCAAGGCACTAAGCTGGCAGCTCTTCTGTTTTTAGCGGTAATTAACTACATTATCCTCGAGTTTGAAGAAAGATTCAAATACGTGGATGGTATCTCCCTACTTCTGAAATATCTCGCTGAAAAGTCAGACGTGTATCCCCAGTTCAGTAGTGAGATCAGAAAAAATCCTTTCTCGAGCAGTGTAGCATTAATGACCTCCAGCTTAATGTGAATAAAACAAAAGTCATGAGGTTTAATCCGCTTAAGCGTGACCTCTCATGCCCGGATCCGTGGTACCCTACCGCGTCAACCTCAGTGATTCTCGGGGTTACTTTCATTTAGTGCACACATCGCCGGTCTAGTGAAAAAAGGTAGTTGCACACAATGGTCACTAATTACCTTGCGCCGACTGGGTTTATCACAGTCAGCTGAAGACGGTTTATGTCACACATGTGCGCCCTATCCTAGAATAAGAGTGTCATGTGTGGGGCCCTCAGGCTCATAGTATTGACCACCTAGGTGAAGATCTGGAGGTCACTCAAAAACGGGCAGAGAAAGTGATAACTAAGCCTGAAATACAGCTCTTATGAGGCTGCCCTTAGTAGCTTACGACTGCCAACATTGCATGATAGGCGCTTGCAGTTGATGTGCAATTTTGGGCAGTCCCGTCACAGCAATTCATTCGTGCCTTTTTTGTCAGTTATTTAAACCACCAGTGGCCAGTTTTATGTAATGTACTAAACAGCGCCATTTAGTCACGGCTTCGGCCACGACTGCGATAGTTGTTTATAAAATAAACGAGTCTATTGAGTCTATTTTTCATTTTCTAGCCAAAAACATTCAATTCTTTATTCCATGCATTTGTTCAAGTCATGAGGCCTGGGTTGGAGCACAATAGCTCCGAGGCTGCCAAGACTGGGTCAGAGAATTTATTTCTGTAACAAGAAGTTTTTTTCTTCATAATCATATCACAAAACTGGCAGATCAACCAAAACTTAGGTTTTACCCTGTCTTTTTTTCCCCTGTGCTGCCAATTTTTGTTAATTCAATAGACTAAAATACAAAAGACCCAATGGCTTGTTGCATATAATCACATTATGATATAATTGTGCAACACTGTTAATAAATTTTCATAACTAATAACTAGAGGAGCTATATTGAGAGACATGAAACAAAAATAGCCTCATCTGAAACACTACAAAGAACTAAACTAACTGAAATAAAACTAATATTTCCTTCCAAAAATGAATTATAAATGACTTTTATAAGCACCATGATAAAACATGTACCAAAAAGGGATTATTTAAAAGCTCTGTCCCAAGCCGAAAAAACAGCTCCCTCCCTCAAGTATTCCATCCCCCAGTGGCGGATCCAGGGGATAAAAAACCAACAAAGAGAAAAATCTCTCAAAAAAAAAACAACAAACAAACGAGACTGTGGCCAGTGGAGAGAAAAGAAAACAACAAACACAAAACAACGCGGATATTTCGCCTGTATACAAAAAAGGCGTCTTCAGCACGAAATAAACACAAGAACAACAAGATAAAAAAAAAAAAAAAAAAAAAACAAAAAACTAAAACACAATAAAACCACCCACAAAAAAAAAAACTAAAAAAATGTACAATTGGCGCAAACTGATCCACGTAGGGAAAAGATGATAATATAAGTGGCGTTTTTTTTGCGTGGTTGGTTCCGTGGTTTAATCGTGTTTTTGCATTTTTGCGTTTTCGACAAAACACGTAAAAGCATGTTTTAAAAAAAATTCGTTTTTTTTCGAAACACGAAACATCATGTTGCCTGTTCGACTGTCTGTTTCCTCAAACTTGGAACTTGCTCTTTGTGCGTGTTGCGTGTTCGACTGGTCCCTATCCAGATAGAAAAAAGTTATCTGTAGATGACAAAAGAAAGGATAAGATGGAAGGGAAGAAAATGGACATAGATCCTGCTGAATATGCGTTTTTGAATAGAGGCCAAGGTGAAACATATGTGTACAAGAAAACAGGCAAGTAAAAAGCTCAGAATTTTTCCACATGTTTCCACAGTTTTGAATATTTTGCCACTTTTCCTAAAATGCGTTTTTATACGTTCAACCAGGAACATGGACAGAGAACACGAAAGCGACATAAACTGCGTTTTTGGGCTAGAACATGAAACTTGGAACATGAACCATGAAACACGGAACTTTGAAAAAAAACGCAGCTATAGAGTTACTTCAGTGAGGACACCAGAGTAACTGAGGAAAAATAAAAAAAAACTGTAAATTACTTTAATTATTCAGTTGCGAAACTGAATAATTAAAGTAATTTACAGTTTTTTTATTTTTCCTCAGTTACTCTGGTGTCATCACTGCAGTAACTCTATAATAGCATCTTTTCCCTACGTGGATCAGTTTGCGCTGATTGTCCAGTTTTGTTGTTTTTTTTTGGTGGTGGTTTTATTGGGTGTTAGTTTTATATTTTTTTTTTTTTATTGTGTGTTTCGTGCTGAAGACGCCTTGTTTGTATACTGGCGAAATATCCGCGTTGTTTTGTTTTTGTTGTTTTCTTTTCTCTCCACTGGCCACAGTCTCGTTTGTTTTTGTTTTTTTTTAGATATTTTTCTCTTTGTTGGTTTTTGTCATGGCTGGCCAGTTCGGCTTAAGATCTTTCATTGATCCAGGGGATCCGCTCCCCCCCACCCCAAGATATTTTCTGGCACCCTTATTCCATTTTTTTCTGTTTTCACGCTTTTTTTAAAATAAATTTGTCAATTTGGCCAATTATTGGCAACTTTGTCACATCACCCCCAAGATTTTTCTTATTGGCGCCCTTGTCACATTACCCCCTCCCCCAAGGAAAAAACATTTTGATCTATATATCCGCCACTGCAATACCCTAGATAAAAATGAAACAGAATTGATACCTTTTAGGTATTATAAGTACAATTTACATAGATGATGACTTGTGGCAGGATAATCTATAAACAAATGGAGCTTAATGTTAATAATATTTACAATCTAAATGAATCAATTAAATCTGCATCCTCACATCAGAACTCAAGATGGAAATTTAAGCCATTGCAATCTTTGATCAAGGGAATCAAATCTTTGATTTGATTCCCTTGATTCCCTGAATCTTTGATTTGATTCCTTGACTCCCTTCAAATCTTTAAAAGGAGCTTCGTATAAGGAACAAGTTTAGCTGCTTTTGATTAGATTATCCAACACATGCATGGTTGTTAAGAGGTCATGTTTGTTAAGAGGATATGAAACAAATGAATTATATTCCTGCTTGATCAATGGGTTGAGGCTTGGCTTCCTAAATTTAATGTTGCCAAATGCCATGTCATTCACTATGGCAAAACAAACCCTTGTTGCTCTTATTTTTTTTCTCAGGCCAACCACTTCTCTGTAAATACTGAGCAAGATCTTGGAGTCACTATTGATAATGAATTAAAATTCAGCACTCCTGCTAAGAAATCTGCTACTTGTGCTAGTTCAATTATGGGGCTGATTAAGTGCACTCTTTCTACTCGTTCCCCTAAAGTGATCAATCTTATGTATAAGGGACTTGTGCATCCAAAGCTTGAAGTTGGAACAGCTATTGCCTCCCCTTATTTTAAAAAAGACGCAAAAGTGTTGGAAGATGTGCAGAGACATGCCACCAAAGTGATATCCAGCATGTGGGAACTTTCCTACCCTGCAAGACTAGCAAAGATGAAACTCCCAACACTTGTATACAGGAGCAATAGAGGTTAGCCCATTTTAACTCATAAATTAATGAGGGCTAATATGCTCCCAGCATTATTTACCACTGTTGGTCCTAACTCAAGAACTAGAGATCATCACCTGAAACTTATTAAGCAGTCTACCCTATCCAGAGTCTGCACTCAATTCTTTTCCTCAATAATCATCAACAGTTGGAATAAACTCTCTGATGAAACTGTTACTGCTGAATCTGTGGACATCTTCAAACAAAGGCTGGATGCTAAGTGGGCCTCCAGGGAGTGTAAACTCAACTGGGAAACTATTGACCAGTGTACTGCCCCTGGTCACTAATGAATTTTGAATATAACTTAAATCATCAACTCTGGAGCTCTACAAGGAAAAATCCTTAGGTTGCTCCATGCTGCAATTTAAGGTAACAGTTGATTTATAGTGTGATATGGTACTACAAACATTGAAATTGCCAAATTTTTGCTCTCAGGGTAAAAGTAAGTCCTAACATCTCTAAAAACTTGAACTAGAAAAATCTTAGCACTATTCCATGAGCAAGTTGAAGCAGGTCTGTGGAAGTACTGCTTAGCAGTAAACTTGGATGCATCTATAAACATATAATTATTGTGACACCAAAAAGAGCATTCAAGTTTCTTTGAACAAGTGAGATATTAGCTCTATTAAGAATAGGTTTGTACAGCTTGGCATCATCTTTTTGTGGTTCTGAACTACTAAGGGAAGTTGATTTACAAAAAAAGCACGAGAAAACTGGTCAGTAATTGTAAGAGGATTGTAAAAATCTAACCTTTTAAGGAGACCCTAGATGGTCAATCATTTTGATCAAAAGCTTCCGTCAATTGACTGACTCAAGCATGATTGACCATCTAGGAACCTGTTTGACACTCGAGTCAAGCATTCATGGTGATTGATAGAAAGTTTGAATGACTCAATCATTTTGACCAACAGCAATGTTTTAGATTAGCTTTGATCAAGATTGAAAGGTTGATTGAAGGGTCGATTGAAGGTTGATTGAAGCACATGTCAATCAACTGATGGAAACTTGATCAAAATGAGTGACCGTCTAGGGCATCTTTTAGGTTTTACAGAAGGTTTGGAGATAAGGACCAAACAATAAATATAACAAAATATTCAGGAAAGTCAATGCTATATTTGCCTGGTTTGAGTCAGGTTTCTGCTTTTGAATAGAAAGCTCAATTCTAGCATCCAACCAAGCAGATACCAGTTTCAAATTAAGATTAGACTAAAGTAGACATGCTTAAGATATGCAATGGTTTCCCATCTTCAATATCTTCTTAGAACAGTCATCAGAAAAATTTAGATCTAAACAGGAGTATTTTCCAAAAGTGCTTTATATTTTCCAATATCTCCAAAACTGCTGCCAACCACTGTTATTAGCAATTTCTGTTGGTGATTTTGGTTCAGATTTACATATCACTCATTGTGTTTGGGACTAGAGCAGAGACATGGTATCACACATGCCTGCTAGACTGAAGGTAATCTCATTGCAAAACACCTTTTAAACCAAGATCCATGGATAAAGAAAAAAACATTACTTTTTTTGCTGAAAGGGGGGGGGGTTAGAGAACCTCATTCTTCAGGTACATATTGTGAAAAAGAAAACAAAACAATGACTCTGCCAATAGAAGTTTATAGGTGTAGAAAAAAGCTACATCAACACCACACTTGGTTCTCCTCTTTACCACTTTTTATCAGAATGGTGGACAAGTAGCAGTTTTTTCAATTCTGAGAAACATAATAAAGTCCAGTCTGCATGATTAAAGACACAAAGTAGGGATGTGGTCCCTTAACCCTCCCTCTCCTTATTAGCTAGTTCATTATGGAAAATTTAGTCATTATGTACCTTGTTTGAAGAATTTGTATGTTTTAATAGAGGTATGAAGTGGAATCATGGTCTGTCTAACACCCCATGATCAACTTTACCTTAAATTGCAGCTAGGAGCAATCTAAGGATTTCTCCTTGTAGAGCTCTGGAATGATGATTAATTGTATGCAAGAATCAATTGTGATCAGGTGCTGGTCCATATTTAATAGCATCCAAATTGGGTGCACACTCTTTAGAGGACAACTCAATATCTAGCCTTCATTTAAAAACATCAACAGATTCAGCAGTAACAGTTTCATTAGATAATTTGTTCAAATTGTTGACAATATGTGTTGCAAAGAATTGAGTACGGACTCTAGATGTTGTAGACTGCTTGACAAGTTTCAGTTGATGACCTACAGTTCTTGAATTGGTGCTAGCAGCAGGGAATAATGCTGGGAGAATATTAGCCCTCAATAACTTAAAGGCTAAAATGGCATCCCCTCTATTTCTCCTGTAATCAAGTGTAGAGAGATTTAGCTTTGAGAGTCTTACAGGATAGTAAAGCTCTTGCATTCTAGATATCACTTTAGTGGCATATCTTTGCATATCTTCAAGAAATTTTACATCTTTTTTAAAATATGGAGAGGCAAGTGACATTCCAACTTCAAGCTTAGGATCCACACGTCCCTTATAAAGAAGACTGATGACTTTAGAGGAACGAGTAGAGATGGTACGCTTAATCAAACCCAAGGTTGAACTAGCC
Organism: Artemia sp. Qi Xiang Cuo; assembly: GCF_049724085.1. NCBI lineage: Eukaryota > Metazoa > Arthropoda > Branchiopoda > Anostraca > Artemiidae > Artemia > Artemia sp. Qi Xiang Cuo. The sequence goes on from NC_142811.1 coordinate 17,539,988, forward strand.
CCAGCAGCAGATCACTTAGAATGTGTACTGAATTTTAATTCGTTGTTAATCGTGACCCCAAGATCTTGCTCATTATTAACAAAGGAGAGTGGATGGCCTAAGAAAAAATACGAGCGGCATGGATTCTTGCCAAAGTGAGTGATATGGCATTTGATAACATTGAATTCAAGAAGCCAGGCCTCACCCCAATGACCCAGCAGTAGAGGATTATTTTTTAGCAGGGCATAATCTTCACAGGACAAAGCTGATCCAAGAAGCTTCAGGTCATCTGCATAAAGAGTTGATTTACTGCTGATAATGGAAGGAGCATCATTGATGAAAATATTAAATAATGTAGGACCCAAGACTCCTCCCTGAGGAACTTCACTCAGAATACATGTTGAGGAAGAAACAATATAATCTTCTGAGTCACCAAACAACTGAACACATTGGTTTCGCAAGTAAAGAAAATGAAAGGTCCAAAGCAGGGATTTCTCTTCAAGCTTAACTGCACGCAATTTAATTGCAAGTCAATTATGACACACTTTGTCAAAAGCTTTAGAAAAGTCAAGCAGAATCATGTCAGCAGGAACCCCAATATCACGCAACTTGGTGATGTGATCATATGATTCAAGGAGATTGGTGTCAACAGATCTTAAAGAACAAAAGCCATGTTGTGAACTGTGTAAAACATTGTTTGCTTCAAGGCGTTTAACAACTGCAGAATTGATGATTCTTTCAAGAAACTTAACAGTTGCTGATGTCATGCTAATTGGCCAATAATGTTCAGCAAGGTCATTACAACTATTTTAAAAAATAAGGATGATGTGTGCAGTTTTTCAGTCCTGTGGTAGTCTAGAAAGATTTGATAATAATTTGAACACTAGGGAAAGAGGTTGGAACAAAACTGTACAACATTTGTGTAGGATATGTGAGTGAATGCTATCTGGGCCAGCACATTTATTCAGTTTGAGGAATGTGAGTTCCTTTAGAACCAAAGTATCTATAATCAGAATTGGTTCCATATTATGTGATACATCATATAAAGAAGGTGTAGGATATACAATACTAGGGTTGGAAAAAAAAAAAAAAAAACAGAAGAGAAATATTGATTGAAAATTTCAACTTTCAGTACAGGATCAGCAACTGATTTACTATCATGCAGGATAGCCGGGATTGTGCGTCTGCTGCTACATTTTTGAGTGGCATAACGCCAGAAAGATTTAGGGTTAACCTAGCTTCCTCTGCCAGTTTTTCCTCAAACCTTCTCTTCAACACCTTTATTTCGTTTGTTGTTCGATTACAAAAGGATTTGAAGACTACATAATTTTCTGTGGTCTTATTTTTTCTATAACGGTTCCATGCTTTGTGTTTTCTATTGATTAGCTTATTAATTTTAGTTGTCAAAAAAAGGTACTCTGCCTGTTTTACCTGAAAAGTTCTGGTGCATGACTTTTCAACATTTAGAATTTCCGTTTTTACATTTGACCAACTCTCCTTGATATCATCAGTAATAAGCTTTTTCCAGTTGACTTTGGCAATTTTTTCAGAGACTATTTTGTAGTTAACATACTTTTGTTGCTTAGAGGAAGGCTGAATGGTAGGTAGACATAACTCAGTAATAATTACAACATGGTCTCTGTTACCAACAGGTGTGGTTATAACATTCTTAATAAGAAGGTCAGGGTTACTGAGTATAACCAGATCAAGAATGTTGGAGACTTGACCTTCTCTGAAACAAGTAGGTTGAGATATTGTTTGATAGAGTGAGTTATCAGAGAAGCCAGAAAAAAAAGGATAATCTCTACTGCAAAAACCAGATTCATCAGTGAAATGGATTTCAGTAAGGTTAAAGTCACCCAAAAAGACAAGATCATAGCTGGCAAAATTGGCCATCATATGAGATAACATGGCAGCCAAAATTGATTCCGAGTCCATAACACATGGAGCACTTGGGCTTCTTTAAAGAACACCCACTACAATTGAAGTTCTTTGATTGTGTAATTTAATCCATATAGACTCAATTCCATCAGTATTCAGAGAATTGAATTGAATGAGACTAACATTTAGTCCATCTCTTATATAAAGGCACACTCCTTGGTGGCAGAGTGGGGAATTTAGATTAGAAAATTATTGGTAATCATCTATTTTGATTTTGTCAGGAATTAAAACTGACAAGGTATTTTTTGGTGAAACTTCTGTAATTGCAGCAACATCCACTCCTTCAGATTTCATACGAAAAGAGAGTTCAGAAAGCTTATTAGGGAGGCTATTAACATTGGAGCTAAGGAATCTCATCCCCTGAGAGGTAGGAATCAGTGAGGATGCAGGAACTAAAGGACTGGTATGGTTATTGGATACACACCAGTTCTTTAGTTCCTAGTCCTAGATGATCAACTTTATACCATAAAGACAGGCATGCTGCATCTTAATAGAACTAGAATCCTGCATGGAATTTCAGTCTGTATGACTGGAGGACTTAAGCAAGTTTAAGGTCCCTCAATCCCCTCCCCCGCACTTCACCAATAGCTAAGTCCTAGTTTAGTGCATACAGAGTCCTGTAGTTAATCTTTCCTAACAACCAATTTTTATCAGAAGTGAAGGCACATAGTACCTTCATTAAATAAATAAAAATAAAATATATATATATATGGCCTATATGCTGATTTCCAATAGCCATTGCTTCTCCACCCTCCCCAGGATTCACTAATCATTTTGACTTTGCTATACTTTGCAGTTATGGTTGCAAGTCATTTATGGACTCTTTAAGAGGTTTGTACACTTAGTTTCCAAATTAATATTCTGATCCAACTTCATCAGGGAAATCAATACAGGCTGATCATGCAAACACCATTGCCCTAATCCATTCAAGAGAATTAAAAGGTCTGCTGGACATGTAGTGCTCTTGAGTTGCGGATTCGTAGTTAAACCTCAACTACTTCTTCTCCCTATCCTTGTCAAGGTAGTATTTGAAAGGCTGACTGAAAAAAATAGCTGACAGTGAGCCCCCCTGCTTTACTCTAGCAAGTGATAACTCCTTGAGAAATATGTTTGCCAGATTTTCAATCAGGAACTTAATGTAACAGCTTCTTGGCATTTCCTCTTGTGTAATAATGGCTAGTTCTACAGTCACTGTTAAATATAACTGAGTTTTCTTGTCAAAGTTTGAAAGTCAGTCTCATCTTGCTATGCAGGTGCCTGTACACTAAGATAGGTAGGTTAAGTTGCTTAACTCTCAAGGTTAAGTTGCTTAACTCTCAACATTTTCACAGCAAGGAAATACTGAGTTTGGAAAGGTGGCCCCCAGGATGTGAGCTGGGTTCTAAATTGAACCTGAACTTCTGTTTGAAGTTAGGACTGATTTTCCTAGGCTCTTTCAAACCTTACAAGTATTGAATCAGTGGAGGGGTGTGACTGAAAACTCGTTCCAAGACCTTTATTTGGCATGTAGATCAGTCTCTTGAAGTTGATTCCCCTCTTCCTTCTTGTAATTCTTAAGAAATATATGTCCTGGAAAGGGGAATGGGTGCTTGAACACACCCTCACCAATTGTAATTTGGGATATATCTATCATTGAATTTTCTATCCACATAGCTTAGCAGCTTTATAGGTCAGCTAGGATACAATTTTACAAACAACTTTTTCAATGGCTTTGATTGGACATTTGGACAATAGTGCTAATTTAGAATGTTTAATATAATAAAAACTTAAATTTAGGCTGAAAGTTTTCAGATTGTATAAATAAACTACTTTGCAGGTGAATGTAGCATTCCTTACACTCATCACCAGCCTGGTGTCAGCCATTTAAAGTGGTAACTGGGTGTTACAATTTAAGGTTGTGGTTGATAGTGAGGGGAGTATATGAAGTGACAGCATGATTGAGAAACCTACAAACCAGATCCATGATAAAGTTTTGTATAATAGATCTTCTACTATCTTTAAAAAGTAGTTGAGTTGGATAAATGCAATTTTCAGAAAATAATGACTTATACAAACTAGCGTTGTAAAAGTGAAAACTTTAGTAAACAGAAGAAAAGTAAAAAGTCAAGTAGATCTACAATACAAATGAGGCCTAAGAAAGCGGGCTGAGCCCCTGCCTTTCCTGAATCACAAATTAAAAGGTTTTAAACATTTAGAAAAATGTGCTCAAATTAAAAAATAAATAAATAACAATACAGCTAAAAATCTGACTAAAATCCTTGGGACTGTGCAATTGCAAAATGTAACAATCCCTCCTGTTACAATTGCATCCCTCCCAATGGGACCAGATATAGCCCTAGGCTATACACATATATTTGCCAATTTTGTGGGTTTTCATTATTTTGTTTTTTAGTTTATCTCTCATCAACTGTGGGTTCATAATATCAGATAGAAGCCACTAAAAAGCCAAAAAATCGGCAAACTTCTGTATATAGCTCATGACCAAATCTACCCCCATTACAAGGGGGAGGGGGGCGGGAAGCATTTGCAACAGGAGTGATTATTATGTCTGGAAAGAAAAATACATAGGGAGCCAAATGGTACCATATATTTTTGGTTTCTATCTGATTTCTGTTTTAAATCATAAACCTACTCTTTTTTTCTGTTTCTATGCAATCTTCTATGGCTTAGAAACAGGGAAGAAGTAAACACTGGAGCTTGGAAACCCATCCCTAGGTTTTTTTTTTGTTTTTTTTACCAAGTAATTACCTGTAACACACTATAAAGAAAGCATAGCATCTAGGACTTTATGCAGATTCACTACTAATGTGTCACCATCATCATTATGAGGCCTACTAGGAAACACTTTTGAATTTCTCAAAGCTGCAACTCATGGCAACACAATATGCACTCTGTTCTGTACCCTTTCAAAGAGCACTCAATAGGCAGAATAGCCTGAAAGCTCTTGGTTTGCTTAAACATTAGAATAAACTTACTTAATTTATAGTTATTCATGGTAAAGGACAGAAATCAGATATAATTTTTTTTTCTCTCTCTTTAATCCTCTTCCCAGTAAAATTCTAGATTCAAGGCTTATGTTGATCTTTGAAAGTAATTGGGCTAAATGAATGACACTCCTAGGAATAGATTTAGAGCCTTAATGACCCAATGGGAAGATATTTTGAACCACCATCAACTCCTGCCCTGTCCAATTGGCCCTGATCTTTTATAATATGATCTTTTAATAGATTCAATTCTCAACAACAGCAACTCAGTGGTGTGAAAATTGAATAAAGGATTATTGACCAGTTTGTGAGATAAAGCATTTATTTCCACTTATAGTAATCATTTTCCACTTATATTAATCATACATGACATTTTAAGTGGCTTCCCTAAGTGTGTGGCTCTATTTACCTGGACTTTGAAGCTAGTGACATTTTATTTTGATCTCCCAGGGATATTCAGCATTTGTTTGCTTTGTATTTAGTTTTAAATGTAAATAAACAAACAGTCAATTAACTGTAGACAATCGAGGCATGTGTCCTGAAAATCAGATAATTTGCCCAACCTCTTGAAAACAACCTCTCAAGTCAAGTTTTCTCCTCAATCCTTTCAAGTACAATATGAGGTCAAACGAAGAAGCTGCAAGTCCCCAATTGCCATTGGTGTGAGTGCAAGTACTTCTTCTCTGTACATGCTGTCCCTCACTGGAACATCATCTCTGAAACCACCATCCAGTCCCAAACCATAGATGCATTCAAGAAAGGAGTTGATCATGACTGAGCCAATGTAGAGGGCAGGCTAACCTGGGATGCCACACCATAGTCATATCACACCACCGGCAAGATGTTCTACAGTAGGCTTATCACTACCTTATCTTGCTGGACATGCAATTTAAGGTAATTAATGTAATACTTGTGTTATAAAAGTGAAACCTTGAGAAATAGATGTACTGCTCAAATAAGGCACAAGAAAAGTGTTTTGAGCCACATACCTTTTCTTAATTGCTAATTTATAAGGTTCTAAAGATTTTTAAATGTATTTCTTCAGTCTTGGAAAAAACCCTTGTTGTGGCATAAAATTCTACTGAAAAAAAGTGCTACCTTTTCAACAACCAGAGTCAATGAAAAAGACTCAAAACCCAAAATTTAGGTAAAACATTTTTGCTGAGATTTAGAAAGGTATAGACATGTCATCTATGCAATCTTCTAAGCACTATAAATAAGAAAAGGGCAGAGGTAGCAGCTTGGCAATATCTACCCAGGGTATATTTTAGGCCCTGGAACAATTCCTGGAAGTTTCATTCACTTAACTCATATACTTTATGAAACAAAAAAAAAACTAATATAGAATTTTACCATCTTCCCAATTCTAATGATCATAGCCATTATGATTGTGTTAGCCCCCCTCCCCTTAGTCAAGCCATGTATAGCCCTAGCCTATGCATAAAAGTTTGCTATATTGTATGTAAAACTTATAATTAGTAAACTTTTTTTTATATTCCTAACCCTAGGGTTATATTCAGCCCAACTAGAGGGTGGAGGGGGTCTGTGATGCATACCAAGATTTTGTCATCATCTCCATTTCGATCCCATGCCATTATCAAAAGGGAAATCTTAAGCAAGCATTCTAGAGAGTTCATGACACTCTATAAGGTGCTGGTTCAACTTCAACTTAAGGGTAGAATGTTTTCTGTATCTCCCGCATCTTCAAGTCCTGGAAAAGTGCAGCACAGAGCCACTAAGATGACCAGTGTATTGCAGGACATGTCTTATGAAGAACATCTACACCATCTTAAACTCACACTTATATATAGAAGAAAACAAGCGGAGCCACAAAATCATACCTAAAGACACCATTCCTGATCTAATTGCCAACCCCTTGCCTTCTATGACAAGAGGACTTTCAAAGTAAGATAGCACCACTAGAGAAAGAAGCTACTTCTTTAGGCAGAGAGTAGCTAACCTTTGGAACCAGCTTTCATAAGACACATTATCTACTGGATTAACTCAGGGGGGAATACCCCCCCTGGAAAATATAAAGTAATTATAAGGAAACCAAAAAAAAAAAAAAAAAACAGAATATGGAAAAGCCATGGAAAAATGTGTTCCCCCATTGTTGACGGCCTGCCAATAGATTTTGACCCTATAATGAAAGTGTAAAAGCATAACTATTGATAACATTCATTCAAAGAATCAGCTTTTGATGGTGATCCTAAATATTTATCTGTTTATCAGTAATAAGAGCAGTTATTAGTACACAAGAACGTTTGTATAATTAAAGAAAACATGACAAAAATAACTAAATAAGGGGGAATTTTGGTAAAAATATGCTGTCAACTTTTGCTTGCATTGCCAAAGTACCCATGAGCTGATATATGAAGCCACTATAATCCGAAATGTTTCCCCTTCTTCTTCTTCTTAAAAACAAGCACCTGGAATCCTAAACGGACTTTTCTTCTTCTTTGTTAGAAATCACTTGGACTCCATCATTTGGTGTCTTTCTGGCCTCCAAGTTGGTGGATTCTCCTCCATGTCATTAAATTTATATTCTTCCAAGGGGGGGAGAAAACTAAATTGGCTTTTTCATAAGGGCCAAACAAGGGAAGCGTAGGGTCCTGCTACCATTTCCCTGCAATTTAAGAGTAAACTTGGCAGGTACCTCTACAGCTCTTGCGGCAGGACCCGCCACTTCTTCTGCTTGTCAACCCCTCTTCTTTAAAAGTTACAATACTTCGGAAGATTTTACTCACTCAAAGAACATCTAAACTCATTAACACATCAATTGCCTCTCTGTAAAACTTCTTTTTTTTAATGGAAGTTGGCAAGTGAGTATCCACAATCAGGTTAATATCTAGTGGAAGTTTAAAATTTTGGGATAGGGTATGTAGTTTATAAATTCCAGGAGTACTTGCAGTGCATTCAAAGAGCATTCCCTAAACGGAATACCAGGAATTTTTGTATTTTCCTCTGAGTGGATATGTTTTTGTGTTTTATTATCATTTATTTTTTTCCCCAGGAGTAACTGTACTAATCTAGTTGTTGCTTTGAAAGGATTTAATTTTTTACAGTTATGAGGTATAAAGGTATCAAATATGTTGGTTTTTGGTATTCAAAATTAAATTAAGAATATTAAATTAAATTTTATTTTTTTATTTTCTTAATTTTAATGTTTTACTTTTACAATCTACTTTGATAATGCATTACATTTTTTTATTATAAACAATTGAGTTTAAAGGCATTAAATATTTTGGTGTTTGATAACCAAGTTCTAGAAACTCTGGCAAATTCACCAAGTGTAAAATTTCCCCTGAAATGTTCACCAACTGGAAAGTTCCTTCTCCATGGAAAATCCTCCCAGCAGAAAATTATTCCTTCCATCCCCACCCGAAAAAATGTATGCATGCTCGCGATAACAAATAAAACAACGGGTAAATTTTATAACTTAAAAAAACCTTTCCCCAGGGGCTGTAGGGGGTCATTTTATCTCTAAAGACATAGTTATTGGGCCTTTCAACTATGCTGAAGAAGAAAAAGCTATCTAAAATTTTGATTGGACAATTTTAGGAAAAAGGTGGCATGGGAGGGGGCTTATTTGCCCCCCCCTTCCAATATTTTGGTTACTTAAAAAGGGCACTAGAACCTTTCATTTCCATTAAAGTGAGCCCTCTCTCGACAGTCTAGGCCCACTGGGTCAACACAATCACCCCTGGGAAAAAAACAAACAAATAAACATGCATCCATGGTTTTTCTTCTGGCAAAAAATACACAATTCCACATTTTTTGCAGATATGAGTTTGAAACCTCTACAGTAGGGTTCATGAAACTTATATATTTGGAATCAGCGTAATAAGCGAATTCTTTTGACATACCAGTTGGTATTAAAATTCAGTTTTTAGAGTTTTGGTTACTATTGAGCCAGGCTGCTCTGTACTCAAAGTACACTACCATGAATAGTTTGATTACCCAAAATCCAAACAGAGATCATTGCAATATTGATTGTTCTTTCTGTGTTATCAGATGTACCATATTCATAAAACTATACAGTTTCATGAAATGTAATTAAACAAAAATAGAAAAGGGTTTTCAACTAAACTAAGGAACAAGTTCAAAACTTAAGACAAACAAAAATTACTCCGTATATATGGGGGACTGCCCCCTTCTCAACACCTTGCTCATTAAACAAAATTATTTTTATTGTTTTGAAAAATCTTATCTTTCCAATTGCAAATTTTCTTTAAAAATTTGGAAAAAACAAATGTCACAGTAAAGAATAAGGAGCTTTAAATGATGTTGACTTTGAATTGAAAATCAAGCAGTAGGCATCAAGACATGGCTAACTGTGCTTGTGTGTTAGTTTTTGGAAAGGCATGCTTGACTAGAGTCTCAAGCAGGTTGATCAAGAATTTAAAATTGACATAGGACCAATTGCCTGGAATGAGAGGCAAACAAGGCATGCCCACCTATGGTCTTAGGAAGGTTGACCAAGAATTTAGAATTGACACAGAACCATTAATTTGCTTAGAATAACAGGCTTAGCTCCTAAGGAGCTAAGGAAGAGACAGCCCCCTTCATATAAAGAACAATCTGTTTAAATAGGTTTCAAATCTGTTTCTTGCTTTCAGTTGAAAAGCTTGCTTTTTCCACCTCTTTGCTGGTAGAATTGGGAATGTAACATTCTAGCTATATAGAGAAACAATTTAGTTAATTTGTACTCCCCCCTACCTCTTTCCACATTTATCTGAAGCCTTGTGAAGAGTAAGCAGTTTGTCAATTAAAATGTGGGCTACCTTTTCAGGAATCTACTCTATCCCCACCTTAACAAGGACTCACCCCCCCCCCCTCATTATAGCTTATATACAATTACATATCATCAAACATAGCCTAATTCCATTACAATTAAAGCAAATCATTTGGTTGAATCCAGTACTGCCACTATGTGGCATTACTTCTTTTGCAGCTGGGAAGCCTAAAATATAGTTATCAATACTTTTAAATCAATTAGCTTCTCAGAATTTTAAATTGATTGCAAATTCGTCCTCTTTGGGGTAAAGTTGTAGTTTGGTGCCCTAGAATGGCAAAGAACAAGACTTTCCCCTGGCCCAATCTGTATGGCGACTTAAAAAAGAGCTTTAAACTTTTGTTTGAATGAGCTCCCTCCCAATTATCTTGGACCTTTGGTTTGATCCTATTTTTAAGATTGGAGCTTGAAACCTCTACAGTAGGGTTGTCTGACAGGATGTTTCAATAAGGTTGCTTGCTTATTTGGGGATGTTTCCCCTTTTTTCAAAAATCAGACAAATTTTCTCAGATTTTTTGTTTTCGTTGGGTAACAATAAACTGAAAGGATTTATTATACTTAGAATCAGAATAAAAAGCCAATACTGCCAGTGTAACAATTGTAAAAAGGATTCCATTTTTAGTTTTGGTGAATATTGGCCCAGGTCACTTTTTACTTCCAATATTTTTATCATCAACTATTTGATAAGATTATCTTGTGGTAAAATTTTTTTGAACCTGTCCATTTCATTTAGTTGAATATGACAAAAAAAAGAAAGAGGGTCAATTTGACAGCTGGATAGTAAGTTTAAATTTTGTTTTTCTTTTGCTATTCTATTTTTTCTAAGTGCCTGGATACATAAGGGATTTAAGTTCAAGGGGGAGAATTGTCCTGTTATGAAAGAGGTATATTTTACACTGCCATTACAAAATCAAAATATGGTATCAATGCAAGCAGGATGATTTTCGAGAATCTCTACTTCTTCTGCAAACTATTCTAAGGCATAGGAAATTGCATAAAGACAAGTCTACATCTGTTATAATCTACAGAAGAAATAAATCTTTCTGTAGTTTTGTTTGAGTTTGATTTTCATTTAAGATTAAATGCATAATAATTAAATATATTATTGACTAGATAAACTGATCCCTTTACCAGAAATCCTTGTTGTATAAAATTTCCTGTATTTTATTTCTTTTTGCATGCAGTTTAATTAGTCTTTATATTGAGAGTTTTTCCTAAATGTATTTAAGAACAAACTTATTCCTACAGAAAACTGTCCTGAAATATATTTCCTGTCACCTAACCACCACTGCTATTTTGCCATCTGCCCCCCCCCCCTGGAAAATTTTCTGCTGGTGCCCTTGTACAAGTGCAAAATTGACAAAAATTAGCTGCATCAGGAGTTCCTGTTCAACTGGGAGGCAGCTGAATACTTAACCAGGAAGTAATAAGAAACTGGACAAGACAATCTTTCCTACAGAAGTCATGACAGATCTGATTTCTGCCCTTACCTTACCCTAATTGGCACTTTGGAGCAAAATTAAGGTCCATACTATGTCCTTTACAAAAGATAAACCCTACTTACAAGCACAAATGGTATCTGTCTACAGTCAGGCCCACTCAAAAATAAACACTATAGAATTCTGAAAACAACTTTAAAGAATCCTAAAATCATTGTTTATACCCTTCCTTAAGGCAGTTTATTTTACCTTGCCCACAACTATGAGCAAATACATAGCCCAAATTATAGCCTATATGTTCTATGTATTTTGTCATCTCCGCTTTTGTTTAAATAGATTTAACAGCAAAGCAAGAACACAAAAACATACAAAAAATGGAATAATGAACAGAAAATATGTAAGTTTGGCTATATATTTGCACATTAGGTGTAGGGGAGGATAGAGTAAAGTGAAGCAGTTTTAGGAATGATATAGATTAACTAAGGGTGAAGTCTAGGAGCAGTCCAGTACATAGGGAGCCTTGGGTACTTTAGTAGTAGCTGGGCAACATGCAATAACTGAAGTTTGGTTAATGCTAATGAAATAAAACAAAGTATTATAAAAACATAATAGTTTAGAAACAAATTTGGGCTATATATTTGCACATTAGGGGGGGGGGTGGGCGGTGGGGTAAAAAATAGCATATATTAAATACATTACCTGACATAACCTAGGAATCTTTTTTCCACCCTAAACCCCAAAAAACAAAAGTTCAAACATTGAAAAAACACAATGACAAACCATGGTTTGCAGTCCAATTCTCTATTGAAAGAAACCTGTTTGACTAGTTTCATAAGCATCTTCCCTATATAATCTATCACTTGTTGCCTGGCTACTACTGATACTTGTTAAGAAACAATTCAGTACTGGTTAATAAAGCAATAAACACACCATATATTATATAGGGAAGATGCTTAAGAAACTAGTCAAATGTTTTGTTTTTTTTGCAATAGAGAATTAGATTGCAAACTGTGGTTTGTCACTGTGTTTACAAAATATTTAAACTTTTGTTTTTTGGGGTTTGTTTTTTTGGGGTTGTAGTGATGTGTGAGCACTGTGTAGATCATGATTGTATGTGCATCTGAGCATGTTTCTTGGTCTTCCCCTCTGTTGATGCCCACATGGCTGCCAATGTTGAACCTGGTTTGGGATTCTTGAGTCCTCCATCCAAACGACATGGCCAAGATAGCTCCATCTCTTCTTCTTAATCACTTCAGTAATAAGCAACTGGCCAGTTCTTCTGCGGACCTCAATGTTGCTGACTCCTTGACACCAATTGATATTCAGCATGCATCTCAAGCACATATTTTCAAAAGCTGTGAGTCTTTTCTCTGTCCCAAAATCTAGTTTCCAGCACTCACTGGCATACAATAGCACAGACAAAACATTGCTATTAAGAAGTTGCAGCTTTAGTGCAAGCAAGTACTTTTTTGATTTCCATACTGGCTCAAGTTTGTTGAAAGCAGTGTTTGCCATGCCAATTCTTCTCTTGACCTCTTGCACTTTTCCTGTGTAATTGACCTAGCTTCCAAGGTATTTAAATTCATGGACTTGTTTGACCCTAAGATTTTTGTGCAGGAGCTCAACTGGCAAGCCTGATGCTGCCATTGATTTAGTCTTGTCTATGTTGATGTTTAGGCCAACTTTCTCCACTTTAATGCTCACTTTATTAAGGAGCTCCTGGAGTTGCTGCTTTGTCATTTCCAGAAGTGCCATATCATCCGCAAAGTCCAGATCCAAGAGGATTTTATTTCTGACTTTTATTCCGAAGCTAGTTGCTTCTCTCAAAACTTAATCCATTAAAATTACAAATAAAAAGGGTGATAAAACGCATCCCTGTCGCACTCCTGACATAATTTTGAAGTAGCTAGTTGTTCCATTCTCTGTCTTTATGCAACATTCCATATTTTCACAAAAGGCCACGATCAAACTTATTATTTTCTTGGGGACACCATAATACTGTAGAATTTCCTAGAGTGTGTCATGGTCCATGGAATTAAAGGCCTTTTCAAAATCAATGAAGAGCATGTATACTTTGTTGGACCACCCATTTGCTTCTTCTATCAGAGTCCTGAGTGTGAATATGAGATCTGACCAAGATCTACCTGTCCGAAAGCCATGTTGCTCTTCTCTCAGATACGGATCAAGTGCTTTTTTCAGTCGTTTGAGTATTACAAGCACTACAACCTTACTTGGTACTGATATTAGGTTTATACCTCGCCAGTTATCGCAGTAAAGAGCATCACCTTTCTTAAATATCTTAACAATTATCCCTTTGGCCCAGTCACCAGGGACCTTTTCAAACTGCCAGACTGTTGCAATTGGTGTTATCTACACTGAGAGGCATGTCCTCATTGATGCCTAGATCATTTCTGAAGTTATGCAGTCTTCACCAGGTGATCTTCCATCCTTGAGTTTCTTCACTGCAACAAGTATTTCCACAGATGTTGGAGGATTTTCATCAATCTTAAGGTTAAGAAAGGGTGTAGAAGGGATGCTTTCTTGGTCAGTTGGTCTCAGTCTTTTTAAAACCTTTTTGAAATGGGATACCCATCTCTCATCAACTTTCTCAGTTTTGGTGAGAACATTTCTGCTTTCATCTTTGACTTGGCTGGATCTGCTGGGAAGCTTCCCTATCATTTCATTTGTGAGCCTGTAAACTGCTTTGGAGTCTCCTGTTCTAGCTGCTTCCTCTGCTAGTCTAGCCTTCTCTTCTACACACCTCTGCTTGTCAGCTTTTGCTGACTTCTTGATTTCTTTGTCCTTCATTCTATATAGGACATTTGCAAAGACCAAAGCTCTGTCACTGCTAGTAGATAAAATTTGCTGTCTCAAGTCATTGCACTTGTCAATTAGTTTCCAAGTTTCCTGTGATATCCATCTTTCTTTTGATTTCTTCTTATACCTGAGCACATCCCTAGCAACTTGATTGTAAGTTGTCTTCATTTTTTGTCATGCTGTTTCCAGACTGTCTGTCCTGTTTTTCAAGTGGAGCAACTGAGTTCTTCAACTCTATACAAAATTTTCTTTGGGTTTCTTGGACATGTAACTGTTTTAAAATACTCTAAATTTGTAGTTAGACACCATCAATGCCACCTACCAAAAAAAATTTAATAGACAAATACTGAGAACTTAAATTAAGTAAGATTAGACTAGAATAGTTAGATGGCACTTGGGTGTTTTCAAAACTTAAAGAATAAAGAACAATAGGATTATTTAAAAATGTGATAATAAAACTGGAAATATAAGGAAAAAAGTGAAGATAAAGTTTATCCCCCTGTAAAATATGTTAAACTAGGATTGTTTTGCATATTATGAAGTAAGAATTGTTTCCTAAACATGTTTCCTTATGTACTGGACTGCTCCCAGGCCTACACATAACTAAGCATTGTAGGATTTCTTAAAGCTGTTTTCAGGATTTTATGGGTTTTCTAGGATGAAAATGAACACATCACTTGATTTCTTGTTTATGCTTTCATAATTTGGTAACTGCTTCTGGCAAAAAATTATATTTTGAGCCCTTGAAGGGTCCCTGAAAGTAAAACATTCCATAATAACTAGCCTAGGACTAAAAGTTTAACAACATGTTTCAAAAAAAATTGTCTAGTGACAAATTTCCATTTGTAGCTTAATTCCTGAATGATAATTGTTATTTTCATTAGGCTAATCTTCATAGTAAAATGTTAGTTTAAAAACAATTAGTTTAAAAAGCCAGGAATTTTTAAGAAGAGCCTGAAACCCTTTGAAAATGATGTCACAGCAAAACTGATGACATTTCTCAGGGGTTCCTGGCTCTTTTTAAAAGTCCAGTAATTTTTTTCCATATTAGAATTTTACTTTAATTACTAATGAAAATAATAATTACTATTCCTTAATAAGCTAAAAATGGCATTTCTTTTTATTAATAGCCTGTTTTTTACAAACACATTTTAAAATTTTTGGTTACTAGGCTATGGGCTGTTTTCAACCCTTTTAAGGCCTCAAAATGTAATTTTAAAAAGTCAGCAAGTGTTTTGAGGTAATTTTGCTGGTGGCACTATAATTTAGCTAGGATGAAAGTGAATACATCATTTCATGCCTTTTTTTATGTTCTTTCATAATTCAATAGCCTAATCACTCCTGTTGCAAATTGCATCTTGAGCCCTTAAAGGGGCCCCAAAGATATTTTATAATGAATTATGAAAGAGCATAAAAAAGCATCAAATGATGCTACTGCAAATTTACCATGAAATTCACCCCACCCCCTTAATGTGCAAACATATAGGCTATCCTGAATTGTTGATGGCAAAGTTTTAAATTGCAGAATTCAGTGCTATTTCTGTCAACAGCATTTGAAAGACTTGAAACATTCAGAAAACAGTCTATAGTTGTGTCACCCAATAAATGAGGTTTGAATTATTATAAATAAATAGGCCAATTTTTGGAATAGATTACTCTTGAACAACTTATTTCTAAACTAGTGACGTTTTTAATAACTTTTCAATAACTCAACTACTGTTGATAACTTCTTTGTGTGGTTATAAAAATGAAATACCTTTGGGGCCCCTTTAAGGGCTCAAGATGTAATTTGTAACAAGCAACTATTGAATTATGAAAGAGCATAAAAATGGCATCAAATGATGTTTTCACTTTCATCCTAGCTAAATTATAGTGCCACCTGCAAATTTACTGTTTTTGCTTTCATTCTAGTTAAATTAAGTTGAAAACTCCACATTTACCCAACAGGCTTGCTTAGACTCTTTAATTGGGGAGTCTACAGGCTAGTTCCTAAGCTTTAACTTTGAAAGATATATACACATCAGAATATTCAATAACCAGATATTGTAAAAATTACCATTTTGGACAGTTAGCTTTATAAAAGAATAAACTTCTAATATTAAACAAAAACCATTCTTAATTTTTCTCTAATCTTTTATCTTCCTTTCTTCTTTTATTTGGAAATGGAGATCCGAAGTCCGAAGGACGTGTTGTTTTCATTTGTGACATCTATAGAAATAAAATTAACTATTCAGGCAAAAAACTTTGAATTTTCCGAAGGCTGTTTAAGGAGTGGTCTCATTTCACTTGTACTAAAGGAGCTCTGTAATTTAATATTATCATATATAATTTACCGAGATGTAGCATTAATCCCTGTTTTAGGGTCTTTTCGATAATCTTGGCAGTTGTAGAGCTATGTAGGCTAGCCTAAATAAAATATGAGGAATGAGTAAATTGGTAGATAGGCCAGCCTACCGAAAACAATTTTGTTGTACTTCATTTAAGCAGAAGATCTATTTTACAAGGTTTTAATTTTATAACACATAAATTTATATAGATCATCAAAGGCCAGGACACTCTAGAGGGAGAAGGAGAAGAGGTAGGTACTTCAGAGTACCTTCCCAGGGACATACTTTAGCCTGTAGACTAAACAGCGCCTGTGCAATGTACTAAACAGCGCCATTTAGTCGGGGCTTCGGCCACGGCTACGATAGTTGTTTATAAATAAATGAGTCTATGAGTCTATATCCCTGAAAGTTTCATTTTCCTAACCTAATCCCTTTCCAAGATAACCAAAAGTAGCTAAAGTAGAATTTCACCCTTTTTTTGCTCTTTACAAATATAGTAATCATTTTTGTCAGAAATGAATTTTCCCCCTACTCCCATAAATACCATTTCAGAGTTTATAGCCTATTTGCACATTAGGGAAGGGGGTAAAGTTCAAACTTACCTCTCATTTGCATTAGAAATAAAATTTAGCCCCCCTCTTCTGTTGCATTTTTGCAACAGAAGACAATTACTGCCATTAATAGGTAGTAAACTGGATAAAAAAAAAGCAAGACAGTGATTGAATGAGTTTTAATCCTAACATTATTTTTAGCCTACCAAATAGAAATTGAACAAAAACATCTATATCTCTAAATAGCTAAGAATCTAAGATATGTATTAATGTGACTATTGTTAGAATTACTTAAGATTAAACAGGATACCACCAGATGGCTAATTTGGCAGTGTATATATATACAAATCTTTAAATTAGCCAACCAGTATGTTAAGCCTAGGAGTCCAGCTGGACAAAAGGAAACATATGTACACCCATACTAGTGGTCATACCTCCAATATTGACCATATACTTTCATGCACATCCATTTCTAGTCTTCCAGTTACTGTTTGCACTGATATTCTGATTACTGACCATTCTGGACTTTCATTTCATATGCAGCCAACACAGAGTATTATTTACGCTTGTTCCAGAAAGTGGGTCTACAAGGAAAATTGGGCAAAATGCAATATTCCCCATCAAGAACAGATCCAGGATTTTTGTTTGGGGGGGGGGTTACTAATTTTTGACTTGGTTTTTGACTAATTTTACTAGTTTTTACTAAGGTTTTCTAATTTTTGACTTGATCAAAAATGTTGGGGGAGGGGTTCAACCCCCCCCCCTGGATACAGCCTAGTTCCCCTTTATGTTGCCACAAATGCTTTGGTCCAAAGTTGCATCAAAGTTCCATTTCATCTACTCTGCTCTGGCCCTTCCACTGTCTCAACCATGGTTGATTTTAACTCTTATTACCATCAAGTAATCCATGCTCTGAAAGTTAAAAAAGCAGTTCCTACAAGACAAGCCAAAATTGGGACAGAAAAACCAATGTGGTCCAAATCCACTGAACTCCAGTCAGCAAAACAACATGCAAAAACCTGGCTAAAAAATTGTGGCTAAGCCTAATCAGACCAGACAATTGTCCATCTAGTACTTCTCTGATGCTACATGATTGGCACTCTTACTGTACTTCAATGTATGGAGATGAGAATCTTATTATAACCAATCAATATGGAATGAAAGTTTCCAGCTGGATTGCACGTTTCTCAGGGCAGCATTGCATTGTTCCCATTTCCCTTGAGAAGACCAAGTTAGCCATTAGAAAAGTACTTTCCAAAGCAAAGAATGGGATGGACAGTGATGGTCTTTCAATGAAACACCTCAAGCACTTACCTGAATGCTTCTATTTCCATCTCCAGCTTATCTTCCAAATATGCATCTCCAGGGGTTTTGTTCCAATCTCTTTTCAGAAAGGGGTCATTTCATCTGTTGCCAAAAAAGGAAAAGATCCAAACAAATGCAAATCTTATAGACCCATAACCATCTTGAGCAAAGTGTTTGAAAATGTGATCTTCTCTGAGCTTGATACTGGACACTTTGGGAACAATCAGCTTTTATTCCAGAAAGGTCTCAGGTGCCCACAGGCTCATTGCCTTCTTGCTATTGTACTTATGTACTTGGAAGGAAAACAGTTGCCTCTGTATATGTGCACTATTGATATATCAAAAGCATTCAATAGCATCAATCACATGCAAGCAATGAATGCTTTACTGCACAGTGGAGTAAGTTAGAGCATAGTGAGTACTCTGAAATTTTGTTATGAAAATTCAACTGTGTTGGCCAAGTGGAAAGGCAAAATTTCAGATCCTGTAAAAATCAGAAGAGGTGTGAGGCAAGGGAGCATTCTAAGTCATCTTATTTTCAAACATGCCATCTCCAAGATTCTGGGCTGTATCTTGCCCTCTCTCCTATTGCATGGCACTGACCTATCTTACTTGGCATATGCTGATGACGTGCTTTTCTCAGTAGATCCAAAGCAGACTTA
Source organism: Artemia sp. Qi Xiang Cuo (assembly GCF_049724085.1). Classification (NCBI taxonomy): domain Eukaryota; kingdom Metazoa; phylum Arthropoda; class Branchiopoda; order Anostraca; family Artemiidae; genus Artemia; species Artemia sp. Qi Xiang Cuo. Next base: position 17,558,787 of record NC_142811.1, read on the forward strand.
CAGGAGAACCTGAATTGACTCTTAAGTGATTTTCAATCTATTGGACTTTCTATTAATGTTGATAAGTGCAAATTTTTGTCCTTTAATGCACGGCAAAGTGATTCTGTCACTCTTGGAAATCATGTTGTCCCTACAGTATTGGAGCTGAGATATCTCGGTATAACAATTGCAGAAACAATTATTAAAACTAGACAAGCAATTGTTAAGCAAACAACTAAAGCCATTAAATGTGCTTGTGCGTCTGTTGTGCCGAATTGTGGATGCTACTCCAGGAAATCTCTTGCCTCGATTTATTGTTCAGTCTGCTCACCACACATAATCTACCTTGCAAAAATCTTTACTGTATATACCCAAGCATCATAGGAATTCCCACCTTGAAAAATATGGTCTTAAGGAGCTATCCAAACAATGGTCTTGCATTCAAAATAATTCAGTGCTAAAAGTTAATTTAGATAGATGAAGTTTCTCACCTGCATTTACTTGAGTGTTGTGAATTACACTGAGTGTTGAGTCTTTATCTTTTTGAAGCTCATTTCTTTTCTTTTTGTAGTGCTCCACTATAATATATTTTTTAGATTTTATAGAGGTGAATAAATGTTATTATTATCATTATTATATTAAGAAAACAATTCTTACTCAATAATATGTAGAATAATCCTAGTTAACACATTTTGCAGGGGGAGAGCCTTTATCTTCACTTCTTTGCTTGTTTTTCCAGTTTTTCTAAGAAATTAATGAATTTCTTAGAGCCTATATATTCACAGAATATACCCCCACCCCCCCCCCCTAATGTGTAAATATATACCAAGAATTGCATCCTCAATCGAAATATAACATCCATTTGCATTACAAATGAACTTTACTCCCATATTAGCCATGTAGTGGATGTCCAGATTAAACAGTTTAGATTATCAGTTAATTGCCTAACCTAAAACAATGTCATTTTGAAAAAAAAAACACCCTATTTTGTTACATTTACCCCTTTAGTGTTCAGATTTATTTACATATCAATAAAATCCTTCTTTCCATCTGATTCTTAAATTATCACTCACTGTAATAAGTCCTCCTTCTCTCACTGTAAAAGTCTAAAACCTACTGCATCATTGGTGCTTTACTGAAAACCAATTTTATGACGAATATTTTGTCTTTGTACTTAATATTGAAAATAAAAATCATAGTGAAATTTTGAACTGATGGGCTTTCAGCAATTAATATCATTATACATCAAAAATTCAGTTTAATTTACTAGCTCTTTTTAAAGTTGTTAAAGACAAATATAGTTTCACTACAAACAAGTGTTTGGATACTGCCTCCTTTTCTAACTGTAAATAAAAACCAAAAACCTACTGCATCATTGGCGCTTAACTGAAAACAAATTATATTACAAATATTTTCTTTTCCAGTTCTTACAGCATTGAAAATAAAAATACAATTACAGTGAAATAAATTCTTGAACTGATGAATCTTTCAACTATTAATATCATTATACATCTAATATTCAATTAGATGTTGTTTATTCTTTCCAAGACTGTTCAAGACAAATATAGTTTTCAGTAAAGCGCAAATGACATAGCAGGATTCAGGCTTTTACAGTTAGGGAAGGAGATCATACCCAAACTCTGGTTTGTAGTGATTTTTGTTCGTGTCAAGCTTGATTTGCATATTCAATTTAAGTTTCACTCGTTTAAAGATTTATTTTTTAATTTACATTAATATCTATTGTATGTTTGTTTGCATTGATTGTTTATTTAATTTCTGTTCGTTTTAAGTTTCATTTATACCTAAATAGGAAAATATTTTTTTTTCGTTTTAATCTTGATTTTCATATTGAATCTAAGCATCACTTGCTATAAGATCTATTTATTCATTTATATTATTACTTGTTGTATGTTTTTGCCATGATTGTTTGTTTAATTCCTGTTTGTTTTGGGTTTCATTTATTCTTTAATAGTAATTTCTGGTAGTTTTGAGTTTGAATTTTAAAAGGTATCTGTATCTGCTGAGCTTAAGTTTAAAATGGCCTTTACTTTTCTTTGAAAAACTTATTTTTCAAATAGTTTTGTTTTAATTAATTTTTGTTCGTTTTTTATTGCAAAAAATTTAAAGTTTTAAAAAATTCCTTATTTTAAAATCGAACTTTAAAAAAGTATCATAACTGGTATCAAAGTAACAATATCAAAGTGAAAAAATGGGTTTATGTCAACCTTGGAGTTTTTATTATCTGATGTTTAAAATATTTTTAACAAAATTGCTATCTCAAAATTTTTATTGGATGGGTTTGGGGAAAAACGGTGTGGGGGGGACTAATTAAGCTTTTGACTGTTTAAAAGTGAATTAGAACTTTCTATTTTCAATCAAATGGGCCCTCTCTGAAGTTTATACACATGCCCCTTCTATAAGAACCATATATATCCTGAGAGTATGACTTACAAGGCCTGTCCCTGGGCACTGGGAGGGTTGTGTTGACCCTGGAGTTTTAATATCTGATTGTTGAACTATTTTTAACAAAATGGTCACCTCAAATTTTTTATTGGATTTATTGGATTTTTTATTGGAAATTTTTTATTGGGATATATATGTTTTTGTACATATCTGTATGTTTTTGCCATGATTGTTTGTTTAATTCCTGTTCGTTTTGGGTTTCATTTATTCTTTAATAGTAATTTCTGGTTGTTCTGAGTTTGAATTTTAAAAGGTATCTGTATCTGCTGAGCTTAAGCTTAAAATGGCCTTTATTTTTCTTTGAAAATCTTATTTTTCAAAAAGTTTTTTTTAAATTTATTTTTGTTTGTTTTTGATTGCAAAAAGTTTTTAAAAGTTCCTTATTTCAAAATCAAACTTTAAAAAAGTATCATAACTGGTATCAAAGTAACAATATCAAAGTGAAAAAATGGGTTTATGTCAACCTTGGAGTTTTATTATCTGATGTTTGAACTATTTTTAACAAAATTGCTATCTCAAAATTTTTATTGGATGGTTTTGGGGAAAAACGGTGTGGGGGGACTAATTAAGCTTTTGACTGTTTAAAAGTGAATTAGAACTTTCTATTTTCAATCAAATGGGCCCTCTCTGAAGTTTATACACATGCCCCTTCTATAAGAACCATATATATCCTGAGAGTATGACTTACAAGGCCTGTCCCTGGGCACTGGGAGGGTTGTGTTGACCCTGGAGTTTTAATATCTGATTGTTGAACTATTTTTAACAAAATGGTCACCTCAAATTTTTTATATGGGTTTACCCATCTGATAAACCCAAAGGTGTGGAGCGCGGGAGGGGCTAGTTGCCCTCCAATCTTTTTTCACTCTGAGAAAATGAACTACAACTTTTAATTTCCATTCAAATGAGCCCTCTCCGAAGTTTGTATAAGCATCCCTTTCATAAGAACCACATACAGCCCCAGGACATAGCTTACAATGCCTCCTCCTGGGCCCTGGGGGGATGTGTTGACACTGGAGTTTTTGTTATCTGACCTTTGAACTATTTTGAAAAAATGGCTCTCTCAAAGTTCTTATCGGATGGGTTTGAGGAAAATAAAGCATGGAGAGGGTGGGCTAGTTGCCCTCTGATCTCTTTTGACTCTTAAAAAGGGAACAAGAACTTTCAATTTCCAATCATATGAGCCCTCCAAAGTTTATACAAGCATACCTTCCATAAGAACCATATATGCCCCCAGAGCAATACTTACAACGTCTGCCCCGGGCCCTGTGGGGTTGCGTCGACACAGGAGTTTTTATTATCTGACCTTTGAACTATTTTTAACAAAATGACCATACATAAAGGAGTTTTTGTTATATGATCTTTGAACTATTTTTAACAAAATGGTTACCTCAAATTTTTTATCAGATGTATTCGGAGAAAAAGGGCTTGGGGGGCCAGTTGCCCTCTGATCATTTATGACTCTTAAAAAGGGTACTAGAACTCTCAATTTCCAATCAAATGAACCCCCTTTGAATTTTATACAATGACCCCTTCTATATGAAGTCTCTTGACTATTGACTCTCTTGACTCTTAAAAAGTGAACTAGAACTTTCAATTTCCAATTAAATGAGCCCTCTATGAAGTTTATACAAGCATCCTACATGTCCTAAGATATAAGTCTATGGTTCTAGTCATAAGAACTATACATGTCCGTAGGGCATAACTTAGAACGCCTTTGCCTGGGCCCTGGGGGGTTGTATTGACACTGGATTTTTTCTTATCCGACCTTTGAACTATTTTTAACAAAATGTTTATCTGAAAATTTTCATCAGATGGGTTTGGAAAAAGAAGGCGTGGGGAGGGGGGGTCTAGCTGCCCTTGGATCTCATTTGACTGTTAAAAAGTGGGCTCAAACTTTTAATTTCCAATCAAATGAGCCCTCTGAAGTTTATACAAGCATCCCTTTCATACAAACTATATATGCCCCAGGGCATAACTTGCAACGCCTGCCCCCGGGCCCTAGGGGGTTGTGACAACACCTGGGTTTTTGTTATCTGGCTTTTGAGCAATTTTTAACTTAATTGCTATTTAAAAATTTTTATTGGATGCATTTGGGGAAAAAGGGGCATAGGGGGGGGGGGGCTAGTTGCTCTCCAATCTCTTTTGACTCTGTCTTTTGACTCAATCAAATGATCCATCTCTGAAGTTTTTACGAGCATCCCTTCAATAAGAACCGTATATTCCCCCAGGGCATATCTTACAACGCCTGCCCTCGGGCCGTGGGGGGCTGTGTTGACCCGGAGTTTTCGTTATATGGTCTTTGAACTATTTAAAAAAAGAGATCTCAAAGTTCTTACTGGATGGGTTTGAGGAAAAAAGGGCGTGAAGGGGGGGGGATAGGGCCCTCTCTTTTGACTCTTTAAAAGTGAACTAAAACTTTCAATTTCCAATCAAATGAGCCCTCTTTGAAGTTAATACAAGCATCCCTTCCATAAGACCCATAGACCCCCAAGGCATATCTTACAACACCTGCCCCTGGGCCCTGGGGGGCGGGTTGTGTCGACACTGGAATTTCTGTTATATGATCTTTGAACTATTTTTAACTAAATAGCTATCCAAAAATTTCTATGGGATGCATTTGGGAAAAGAGGGTTTGGGAGGGGGGGAAGCTGGTTACCCTCCAATATCTTTTGATGCTTAAAAAGTGAACTAGAACTTTCAATTTTCAATCAAATGAGCCCTCTTTGAATTTTATACAAGCATTCCTTCCATAAGAACCATATTTGTTCCCAGGGCATAATTTATAACCCTTGCTCCTGAAGACTGTGGGGGGAGTGTCCTGCTCAAACATATAATTTCCAGAAGTTTCAACTACGTTGAACAAAATGGCTATATTAAAATTTTGATTGGATGTGTTTGGGCAAATGGTGGGTGTAGAAGGGGTATCAGTTGCCTTAGAATCACTTTTGACTATTAAAAAGAGAACTACCCATTTAAATTTCCAATTGATTGAGCCCTTTCTGAAGTTTCTACGACAACGCTGTCTATACAAAACCTTAAATGCCCCCAGGGCATAACTTACAACCCTTGCTTCGAGGGCTTTGGGGGGGGGGTTGTCATCCTCAAAGACCTAATTTCCAGAACTTAAAACTATGTTGAATAAAATGGCTATCCCAAAATTTTGATTAGATTTGTTTGGGGAAAATGTGGGCGTGAGAGGGGGTTTAGTTGCTCTCCAATCACTTTTGACTATTAGAAAGGGTAATAGCCCTTTGAATTTCCAATCGAATGAGCCTTTTTTGAAGTTTCTACAACAACGCCTTCTATAAAACCTTATATGCCCCCAGGGCATAACTTACAACCATTGAATAAAATGGCTATCTCAAAATTTTGATCAGATGTGTTTCGGGAAATGGTGGGCGTGGAAGGGGTGTTAATTGCCTTCCAATCATTTTCGACTATTAAAAAGGGCACAAGCCATCCAATTTCCAATTGAATGAGCCCTTTTTGAAGTTTCTATGACAATTTCTTTGATACGAAGTGCCCTGCTCTAAAGGAAAAAAAAAATTAATAGATTATACATTGTGCCAACATTGTTCTTATATGTCTCTTGGGCATAACTTAAAACCTTTGCCCTGAGGGTTGTGGGGGAGTGTCCTCCTCAAAAACATATTTTCTATGTGAAAATGCTGAACAAAACGGCTATCTCAAAATTTGGATTGGATGTGTTTGGGGGAATGATTGGCATGGGTGGGGGGGCTAGTTGCCCTCCAATCACTTTTGACCCTTAAAAAGGGCACTAGAACTCTTTATTTCCAATTGAATGAGCTCCTTTTGAAGTTTCTACGACGACCCCTTCCATATGAAGTGCCTCTGGAGAAAAAAAAATAATAATAAAACACTGGAGCTGTATGGCCTTTACTATAGGCATCGCCATAGTTTTGCCTCTGATGTTAACTTCTTGTTTTATGTATGTTTCCTGACTCAAACCAGGTTGTGGCATGGTCCCAAGTACTTGACTTTCTACGTATGTCCTTACAATGGTAACTGCTTGTGACAAGGTCAGATTTGGACCTGATTGTTGGAGCTTTTCTCTGACTTTTGTTGATGATATACCATGTGCCAGCCTGTCTCTTATTATTTCCTCTTTGAGGGCAGTTGTTGAATATTCACATTCCCAAGCTGTTAATCTTAAGTCTCTAATACATTGGTCAATTGTTCTGCCATCATGCTGGTCTCTTTTGTGAAAAATTCATATTGAAAACACTGTGTGTCATAGAGGGTTTAAATATTAAATCAATTTCGAGATATATGCTTTCTATGTGTTTTAATTAGCATGTGTTTTAAATCTGGACTATGCGTTTGTATAACATAAATTTGTATGTGTTTTAAATCTTGACTGTAACTCCTTTAAATTGTTGCTTCACCAGTCCATTGCAGATTGAGGTACACTGGCTTCCATGTCTGACACCATGTAAAAAGTTTGTTGACATAGGAAGGCATTCATTCAATGATCTTAGAAACCCGAGTCAACTAGAACAGGATAAAATGTTACAATTATCAAAAGATAAGTGCTAAAACCTTTGGGGCATTAACCAAGTTTGAAATAACGTGTGATTAACGCACTGGGAAATAACAGACTGTCTATTTTGAATTTTTACTAAGAAAAAGCATCTTTAAGTTTACTAAATTGGTTTATTCTTATTTTTTTCACAGTTCAGTGTTGCAACAATGAGGAAACTTTGCACAAGGCTTCATAAATTTTGTAATATTCATAATTCTATAAGAAACAAAATAAAATTTGGTTTTCAAGCATAAATAGACCTAAGATGAAGCCAGGGAAAAATGTTTATATTTTGATATCCTTGGTATTTTAATGAAATTGTCATATTTTCTTTCATTGTTATCCACATTTCAAATCATTTCATATAATATTTGGTCTACAGTTCAAGTCACTTAGGTAAAAATGTATTTCATTGAGCCCGTACTGAAGCTACCCGTTATAAAATGCATCATGAGATAAAAAAAAAAAAAAAAAAAACAAGAACAAAGAAACAAGTCATACAGGCTGTATATGAGACCCTTTGGAGGGATGGGGGGATGCATTGCCAGAAAAGCAACCACCGTATTTGGAAAGAGTATAAAATAAGGGTCCTAATGGGATGTTACTACTCTTTTTGTTTTAATTTGTTTCCATCAGAAGAATCCGTAACTCTGCATTATTGCCATTTTTTTATTGGTTTTCTAGGTAGAAGGTGAACACATCACTTACTGAACCTTTTTTTGCTGTTTTTAATATACTGACAATAGCATTGTAAATTCCATCGTGTATTGGCGTCAGATGGGGTAGGGAAGTATTTTCCTCCCCCCTAGATTTTGAAAAGTATTTTTTTGGTAGATGGGGGTTATTTTTATTGAAAACTTATATTTAATATTAATTGCCATACAGATTGAACCATGTTAAAAATATATTTAGTATCATTAAGTTACTTATTATATGCTCTTTCCAAATATCACATTTGCATTTGTGACAATGCACCTTCCCTCTCCTTCCTGATGGTCCCGGATATTGCCCTAACTAATATATTTCTGCATTGTTTTTATTTTAAGATGCATCTTGTCTTCCCAGAAGCATCACTAGCCAAAATGTTTGGGGAGGGAGGGGGGAAGCTAGCGGATTTTATCAACCTGCTGGACTGATTTGGGTGATTTTGCTTTTAAAATTATTTCATTTTTTACCAACTGAGACCAATAGGTTTCCATTGATTTCACATAATTTATTTCTATATGCTCATTTACCCTATAAAAAAAAAATTATTGAGCCAGTAAAACACATAAAACACTGGGATAACAATCACCACAGCTTAAGCAATGAAAACAACAGGTAAACATATTGCTTAGGGGTAGAATATTGGAAGCTACAGTGATGACAGCAGTCAAGTATGGTTCTGAAATGCGCTCTGAAAAACCGAGGAGGATTTGCTTGATGTTTCACAGAGAAATTGCATACGAATTATTTTGAATAAGCTGTATGGAAAATGTGGATCAATCCTGCTTTCTGTGGCTATGATAAGAGAAAGGTTGAGATGGCTGGGACGTGTTCTGTGAATGAAGGATGACAGATTTCTTAAGATTGTCCTTGTCAGGCAACTGTCTAGGGAAAGATTTAAGGGAAATGGGAACTTCTTGGAAGGGTGTAAAGAGCGAGGCGTTGAATAAATTGGGATGGAGGAGGAGCTTGCATAGCTGTGGTGGTCTCAGGTGGCTTGGTGCTGCAGTGAGTTTTTAATTAGTAGTAGTAGTAGTAGTAATACTATTTCAAATCAGCATAGATACTCTGGATGGACTCCTTTTTTGAAGCCTTCTTGGGTTTAGGATTGGAGAATGGCTGTTCCAGAAAGAAACTGAAAAGACTAAGAACGGCAATTGGGCACCTGCAGCTTTCTGCAGTGTTGTCCAATGGTACTTAAGGGGGGTGGAGAGAAAAATCGACCTAATAGGTCATTTTATAGTAACTTTTCCTACAATGAACTATGTTTGAGCTACAGCTCGATGAATAACAGTTTGAATAGGGACAAATCCTTTTATTAGACAGTGAAAAAAACTATCAAAAATATACTGGATATTTCGATCACGTGTACAATGATTGTCATAAGCAGAAATACTATTTCTGCCTTTTTTGGTTTTTTATAAAGGCTCTAAAGTAGAGTCAGCCGAAGGGTGCAAGTCCTGCACCTGAACCCGCCAAAAAATGGGCCTGAACTCCATGTTGAGAATCATGGCCCTAGACCTTAGATCCTCCTGTGCCTCCAGAGGCGCTTAGGGCGTCCAAGAGGAGTCGCTAGTCATCCGTCTTTGCTGTGGCCGCCCAGACTTCTTCTCATTCAGGTTGAAGTGAGACATTGAGATTTGAGAGGTCAGTTCGGTAGCTGCTTTGTAAGATGTTTTTGGGGCATTCTCTTCTTTTGGTACTGCGTGGCTGGTACCAGATAATGGTCTTTGACAGTCGAGTTTTGGGCATGCAAATCACATGTCCAAGGTATCTCCATCTCTGATGGAGATACCTCTATTCGTTGTTTAATATTGGTATTTCGTCTGATATATTGATGCATCGTCGTTGATTTGAACTTCTGCCAACATATGTGCAGATAGGATTGTCATAAAATCTTTTAAATGAAAATATTGACTATCTGCATTTTTTTTTCCTAAGTGGTATGGCTGTTATCGAGTTTTCATGAATTAACTTCTTTCTGTTGTTACTTTCATATCCATTTTTTGTTTTCAATTTTTAGTTTCTAGAAATGTGGAAAAATAAGCCAGCTGTAACTGCTCCAAAGCCTAAATTGATTGCTCCAGCAGCATCTCAAGAGGATGATGATTGGGAGACAGATGCTGATTTTGTTAATGATGTATCTGAGCAAGAACAAAGATGGGGCTCAAAAACTATTGAAGGTTCTGGAAGAACTGTTGGATCAATTGAGTGAGTTTTGAACAGCTCTTAAACTTTGAATCTGGCAAATATATAATGAGAATTTGCTATAAAAATTAGTGTTAATAAAAAATAACTGTTTCATTATTGTTGATTTGTATTCATATTTTAAACTAATAAATAAATCAAAATGTAGTGTATACTGGAAGGAATTAGAAGACCCCCCCCCCCCCAGATATCGGTCCAAATGATTCCAAGTGAAAATTTGAAAAATTTTGGACATTTTTTTAAACAAAAATTTCTCGTAAAAATGTCGTTGTTTTAGGCAGAAGCCTCTTCAAAATCTAGGCTTTATGGACCTAATGTTCAGAGTCACCCCCCCCCCCCTCCCCCACTCCTGCCTGAAACATGAAAACATGTCAACATTATTGGAAAAACTATTTTGTTTTATGCCTTAAAATAAACCCTTTCTATAGTTGGGTCCCTTCTGAATCAAACTCCAAGGTTCTATTCATCTAGTATGCCTGGGATTCTTTGCTTAATACTCGCTTAGTACACAAATAAACCACTGAACATTTTGACTACAAATTTCTCAAATTTCTTGTTCAGCTTTGACAGTCGAATATTCAACTGGGTGAAAAATGTATTCAAACTGCCTAACTACTCTGATTTTAAGTGAAATCTGGGACCTTGTGCTGAACAAATCGAAGAAATATTCTACCCCTTTGTTACTCTAGCAATAACAGTGTATTTCCTTAAAAGAAATGTGTCATTGCTACCGAAGCCTCCTCCAAAATTAGCCAATTTATTTTCTTTCAGTGTTTTTTTGTCTTTCTGTGTATTTTTTATTTTTATTTTCTTTTTTGATCTCTATGTCCTTGGATATTGTTTTTGGTTTCTGTGATTATTGTTTTTGGTTTCTTGTTTTGGCAGAAATTTTAAATTTATCATTTTGAATTTAAAACGCAATTGTCGTCCTGTGGAGGTGCATTGGGTTTGATTTCAGCTTGGTAATATGAGACCCAGATTTCAAACCCAACTGTAGCAGCAAACTGCAGGATTGATGCAAGGACCTTAGCTACTCCGATGCAATACAATCCAACACAATTGTTTCAGTCACTTATTCGGATGTAATAATATAGTTTAAGATGCCCGGCTCTTCCCATAAAACTGACCTAGTTTAGTTGATTGTAATTGTGATTGAAATGAAGAAGAAGACGAGTAAGATAGAAAAACATGGAACAACAGTGTAAAAAAGCTTTAAAGCTGAAAGGAAACTGTTTTTTTTTACTCCAGGTGTGATTTTTTTAGAAGAATAAGAAAAACTTGAAGATGGTATGGCAACAGACTAATCAAAATGCTGCTCAGGTTTTCATTGATGTCTGATTCGTCCAAAGCTACCTGTAAACTTCATCTTCTTTTTCAAGTCATTTTCATTGACCTGACTGCACTAAAAATTTATCCTTCTCCACTCTACTTTGTTCGGAACTTCATTGTTTACTATATCCCATGAAGAACTTTATTCAAGAGGATACTACTACTAACTGACTGCAGCACCAAACCGTCTGAGGCCAACACAGCTACTTACGCTCCTCCTCCATCACAATATTTTCAAAATCTCCATCTTTACATCCTCCAAAGAAGTTTTATTCCCTTAAATCTTTCCTTACAAAATCACTCCCAACCCCATTCGGGGACGACCTGCTTTTCCTTTGGCCAAAGAAAGTTGGTCGACAAGGACAATCTTTGGCAATCTGTCATCCTTCATTCTTAGAACGTGTCCTGACCTTCTCACCTCTCCTCGCATTATAGCCCTAGAGAGCGAGATTGAACCACATTTTTTGTACAGCCTACTGTTTAAGATACAGTCAGTCAGTCGGGTACCAAAACAATCCGAGGACAATTTCTCTGGAAAACATCTAGCAAATCCAGTACCTTAAAAATTATTTTAGGAGCTTCTGTGTCGGTTGACTGTCACAGAGACAAAGGGCTCATTAGCGAATTCTCCCAGAGGACTTGCAATCATCGAGAGCTGAATCGAGAATTTATGGTTTAACTGAAAAGACAGTGAAATATTACGTTCATTTTGTCAGTCAAAGTCGGTGATACTACAGGGAACTCCTAAAACAGCCAAATTGCTCAAATGAGGAGAATTCCTTTGAGCTGATTTTTAGTGTTTTAGTAGCAGGTATGCTGGAACATTTTAGAGACTTCCCTTTCCTGAACTTAAAAAAGAACATCCTACCCCACCCCTCCCCTCTAATGTGCAAATATATAGCCCAAATTATATATTTTCCTTTTATTCTGTCACTTTTATTTGTCTTGTCTCAGGCTAATCTGAAAGAAACTAGCGAAAAAAAGGAGTTCAATAATGCGTCAATAAATGAACAACATTAGGTAGGGTGTTTATCATACAAGTACCTAATAAAATATTAATAATAAAACATCATTAGGGTTTAATTGATAAATTAAACAAAACTTACCAAGTTTGAAGTTTGATTGTAATTCTACTCCAAAGAAGGAGCGCCAGCGTAGCTGAGAGTTCAACTCAGAGATAGACGCGTGCAATCACCTCGATTGACCGAAGCAACACCAGTATTTTAATGTCATTATAATATGCAGTGGTTAAGCTCATGATGAAATGCTGAGAGTTCAGATATTTCTAATATAACAAATTACAGTGAATAGATTCAAAAGACAGATAACTGCTGACCACTTTCAATTGGTTTATTATAAAACCTTGCAAACGTTTTGGCATTTGTCCAGCCCACATATTTTATGATTTGATCCACATCAACTCCTCTTGTTTTAAGGCGGGACGTTGAGGCAGACCGTGTGCTATGAGTACCATAAACACCGATATCTATACCTGCAAGAAATAATACTTCTTTTATCCATCTAGAAATAGATGCCTTGGACGCAGCAGTATGAGGCTTACGATATGTAAGAAAAAGTGCGTCGTTTCTATTCGGATAAGACGTCATTCTAATATACCTAGCTAGGTGCGTCACCGGACACAGGGACGACTCTTGAAAACGCCGAAATTTAACTACTGATTTGTGGTTGCCCGGTTTCGATGTTTTTAACAACACATTGATTTGAAAATCAAAACTTCCATCGTCATTATGTACCATATTACTAAGTGATAAACTGGTCAAAAACTGAACTCTTTCACAAGCTGATAAAATCAATAAAACTGGTAATTTTTGTGTTAGTGTCTTTAATTGAAGATTTTCGATATCCCAAGCTGGCAGTCTAAAGAGATCGAATCCACATTTTACATCCCAAATACTTGAAATCTTGGGTAGACTAGGCCTTCTATTAAAGACACCTCTCATAAACTTCTTGGTGATGTGATTGCTGCCTAACTGAAGGCTTGGTAGAATTGCCGATAAAGCACTCCTCGCAGTATTAATAGCACTGTATCCAACACCTGAGTGAAAAAGTTCCGTAAGAAATGTCAAAGTCTCCGGTAGATTTGCCTCAAGGCCTGGATTGTGTTTCTTCCACAAAAGTCGATCCATTTTTCAATGTAAACTTTGTACTGGCGCTTATTTGAATCCCGCCATCCATCCATGATAATATCGACTGTGGAGGGAGAATATCCTTGGTGGTGAAGCCCTTGCCGGAGACAACACAAGCCGCTAGGTGTAACGTCTTGGACAATGGATGGTGCAAGGTCGGTTTCTGTGGCAAAGACAAAGTAAAAATATCATTTGGTAGAAATATTGGAGTTCCTATTAAAAGCTTTAATAATAAGGGAACCAGATTTGTGTGGTCCAATTTGGAAAGATCAAAATACCAGTGGCCTGATCTGTTTCCACCTTCTGAAGGGTACTCAGAAGTAAACTGAATGGGGGGAATGCATAAAAGAAATAATGCTTCCAATTCATTGCAAATGCATCTACGAAAAAATATTCTGGATCTGGTTTCCAAGAAACAAATGGTTTAATCTGAAAATTTAATCTAGTCGCAAACAAATCAATATCTATTGACTGACATACCAAGAAATTCAAAATAGTAAATATTTCAGAATCAAATTTCCATTCTTTTTCATTATAAAAATTTCATAATGCTTTATTCGCGATATTAGCAACCCCAGGCACATGTTCTGCAGATATCCACCCTTTGCCCTGCAATACTACCTGCCAGACCTTATTTGCGAAATAATTAAAAAATTTAGATTCTGATCCTCCCATTTTATTTATATAAGCTACTGTGGTTATATTGTCAGAACGCAGCCGAACATGCATGCCTTTAATATCATGGGCAAAACATTTTAATCCCAGATAAACGGCCTTCGTTTCTAAGACATTGATATCAAATCTCTTCTCTTCTGAGGACCATTCACCTGTGGCCGTTTTCATGGATAATTCATCCACGAGTGCCCAACCTAGTTTTGACGCATCACTACACAAATATTTGTCAATTGATCTAGGTTCAATTGCTTTAGAAGCATGATTGGCAATACCAAACCACCATTGTAGTTCCGAATTTACATCGGATGTTAAAATTATCCTTGCCGCAAAACGACCCTTCGCGTACCTTAATGCTTGAGTTTTCAACCATTCCGCTTTCCGGTAATATAAAGGCCCTAATTCTACTGCTGAAAATGTTGAAACAAGAACGCCAAGAGTTTCGGCCAATTCTTGAATCGTAATCAATTTTTGACTAAGAATTTTGAAACCAAATGTATAACTTTTTTAATTTTTCTTTCCGGCAGGAAAATACGCATTGATCGCGAATCTAACAAAAAGCCCAGAAATTCTATTTGTTGGCTTGGAATGAGAACTGACTTTCCCGGGTGGATCACAAACCCCAGCTCTGACAGTAATTTCGCTGTTTCATAGACTTTATTTTGACATTCTAAATATGACCTTCCCAGAAGGAGAGAATCGTCTAAATACATAACTGACAAATACCCTTTTCTTCGAAGCAGAGAGATAACACGTTTCATAAGTTTCGTAAGAACCCTTCAAAATCAACATCAACAGGGCATGAATAATAAAAATCGACTGGGTCAATAGAGGCCATATAACAATTTTTTGTCATCAAAAGAACCGCAGAATGAACACTTTCCATTTAAAAATAGTAATATTTAATGTTTTCATTTAAATTTTTAAGATTAAGAATAAACCGAGTAGACCCATCTTTCTTTGGGACTGTAAAAATGGGAGAAATACAACGTATTTCCTTTATTCTGAAGTCGGGTACTTTAACAATAAGACCTTTATGCAAAAAAATATCAACTTCTTTTCTTATAGCCTGTATTTCTTCAAACGTAAAACTTTTGTTTTTTGTTTTCAAAGATTTTAATGGTGTTTTCCCAAATTCAATCTTATTGCCTGAGGCTATAATGTTCAAAATATTCAAATTACCGGTTATTGACTGCGATTTCGAGATGCACTTACTAATTCTCCCCGCCTTAAAGTTATCAGCCAAATGTTGTGACTGCCTATTGAAATTAACAACAAAATCATAAAAATTAAGGGCGGGGTATGGTAAATAGTACATACCAGCTATTTGCTATCCCTTTTCTGGAAATTTTGGAATTTCTGGAATTTGAACCTCTCTTGACGGTCCTGGCCATGCCTTCTGCGATAATTTGGACGGGGGGCCTCGTTCTGCCATCGGCGATAACGGTAGGCCCCCCCTTGCACGTTTTTTGGTTTTCCAAATGATTTTTTCAAATCCGCCACGGATTTAGCTTTAGACGTTGTTTTGGCAATATCTTTGCTAAAAAGATAATCCGTGACTTTGACTTCAGGAGCAGATAAAGCTGATGCTACAGTGGGATCTGGGCTCAATTCGAATTTCATCGCATGACGTCTTTTTAAACTTAGATCATAATTGGTGAGGCCAAGCATGTGAACTGCATCTGTAAGGTTTTTGACAACCTTTTCTTTAATATGCTCATTTTCTAGCTCAAGAATCGCATTTGCTGCCTTTTAAACACAAAATGTTGAGGGAGCAATTGTCCGCTGCATTTGAAGTGCCTTAGCATCCCTCTGTTTAGCCTGTGATGAGAGAATAGCCCAAATTTCACTATTCACCTTTGGAGGAACAATTTTTTCGGTATTCGCAGACTTAGGGTGGTGCTCAAATAACTCTCTTAGCTTCACTATTTCCAAAAGCTCAGAAAAAGCTCTATTTCCAACTTTGGTAAGTTTCTTATGGATCTTGGGACCCTCTTTGGTACCAGAACGTTCTTCAGAAATCTTTTTGAATAGAGCGTCATTTGACGTGTTTTCTTTTAATCTTTTACCTTTGTGCTTTTCCGGAGAAGCCTTCCGCTGTGTGTCATGGATTTTTGTGGGGCTCTGAGAGCAAGATTTTTCGTTCCTAGGACTAATCTCAGGGCTCCGAGAACCATATCAAGCACGAGTTTGAAACTCTGGGCTCCGAGAGCCATTTGTTTGATCGCTATCACTCTCACTTGAGAGTATTCTGCGACGTGAATGAGCTTTATATAACCTTCCACGCCTCTCACGATCATAATCTTCATCGATTAAATTGTCCAACAATCCAATCACTATCTCACTATCACTCATTATTTAATTTGGTCCGAATCAAAGCAAATGCTAACGTTAACTGGTGTTGCTTCGGTCAATCGAGGTGATTGCACGCGCCTATCTCTCAGTTGAACTCGTAGGCGGAGCTAAGGCGCTCCTTTTGGAGTAGAATTAGGAATGTCCAAAATCGAAACACAAGTATATATCTCACAAATAGTGTTTGCTTTTGAAAATAGCCGATATTTCTGGGAACAAGCCCTATTAGCACTTACTGTTCACCCCACTATTAGTTTTAACTAATAAATGTAATTGGTAAATCATAATTTCTATTGTTTTATTTCAGCATGAACAAGTTAAGAGAAGAAGCGCAGAAAGAGGACCAACAACTAAAAAAGAAAATATTGGAAGAAGGACCAAACGCATCTCATGGATATGGAGGGAAGTTTGGAGTTGAAACTGATCGGTTTGTTTACTTTCTAATTTTGAATACGTTTTTCGCTTGGGAAGAGATAAAATTTGAAAAAATGCAGCTAAAAAAGAATTTGTAATATAGTGCTACCCCAAAAACGATTTTTAGTTAAAATAATTAGGAAAAAAACTTCGATAAAGAAGTTTTTTAAAGAATAGTAAAGGCTGTATCAATCTTAAGATCAGCAGAAATAAAAACCTATGATAATTTAAACTTAAAACGACAAGAAATCACTATTAATGAATAAATGAAGCCCAAAACGAACAGAAATTAAATAAACAATCATAGAAAAAAAAACATACAACAGGTACTAATATAAATTAGTAAATAAATATTAAAACGAGTAAAGCTTAATTTGAATATGCAAATCAAGCTTAAAACAAACAAAAGTAACAACAAATAGGAGATTGACTACTGTCCCTTTCCCTAACTGTAAAAGTATAAAACCTAGTGTTAACGGGTGCCTTATTGAAAACGACTTATATTATTAGTGAATTATATTATATTATTAAACGAATTATATTGTAATAAGTATAAAAGTGTTTTCTTTTGTACTCAATACAAAATTGAAAATAAAACGAAAGAGGAAAGTCTAGAGTTGAAGCTGGCCGGTTGATTTTGCTTACTAATTTTGAATGTGCTTTCGACTTGAGAGGAAAAAATTTGAACAAAAACGCAGCTAAAAAAAGAGCTTGTAATATAGGGCTACCCCCAAAACAGATTTTTAATAAACAGAAAATGCTCAGCGTATTGTTGTATAAATATTCTTAACCACAACCAAAGTATATTTGGGAACAAAGTTTAAATTGTTCATTTGCTCCAGAGATATAATGCAATTCTCATAGAAATTTCTTTAACTTGCAACCAAAATGTTTTCTGTCCCCCACAGTTTTTTAGAGGAATTTTGTAAAAAAGAATTATTTGACCATTTAAGGTGTTTTATTTCCCCTTTTAAAATTCTGATTTTGAAGAGTTTCCTGATTGCACTTTGTTTGCTAAATTCAAAAATATGATGAACCATTCTAATTATGAAATGGCTAATTTCTCAGTAATATTCCTGCATAGCCTCCAAGCGGAGGCGTCATTTGGAGGAGGGGAGAAAAATTATTATATAGCCCATGCCCCTTGAATCTCTAGATATTGACCCCTCTTGCCCCCTCCCAATAAAAATGCCGGAGCTACGCCTCTGCCTCCAAGTAACATAGAACCAGTATCTGTCTGCATCTCCCTTGAAACTGTTAACCGTCTAGAAAATTTCGAAGTTTATTATATGCTAGAATGGTCCTGTGAGTTAAGAAGTTAGTTTTTTCCGATGTCTCTAAAAATTTTATCGGCTCCTGAGAAGAGTGGGGGATAGGGAGGAGGTGGGTGACCCCTTAGATTGGGTGTACTTTATTTGTGTGCAGATTCAAACATTAAAAAAAAACAAAAACGAGCTAATGAATCTGTTGAGCAGATGAAAATGGGAATAAAAGGTATCATGCAGTTATAAAAAAAAAGGCCCAAATGTGGTTCAAGGTGCATGCTTTGTTTAATTATTTTCTAATTTGTTTATTTATTAATATTCTTGTTAATTATTTTTTGCTATTGCTGATTATTATGATTTTTATGTTGTTGATTATTATTCTACGATTGTTATTGTTAATTATGCCTCTTGCTAATTTTTTATGTATTTGCTCGTTAAATTCTAGTTTCAAGTCAGCCCAGCCCAGTTCAACCTAATTCAAGTCAGCCAATTTTAATTATTTTGCAGGTTATTTACATAAGAGTAGCATTATGGTCGTAGCTTGGGTTTTGTCGAGGTTGTCTTAAAATATATGGTGGTGCCTATGTATCATGGCAAAAAAAAAAATGTGTACCTCATCAGTATATTTAAGTGTATGATTGAGCAGATCAGTATCAATGGTATTCTGTGTTCCATTGATGAGCTCCATCTGAGTTCCCCTCCTAATTTGAGCCCCTGTGGTATAGACAAAGCAATATCTGGTGTGCCTCCCATTTATTATTTATCTATTAACATATCATTCATTAATTAGCCTGTGTATACTAGATTGCAGCGATATGAGGTTGTGGTGATCGTAACGTGGGCTTTGTCTATGGTTGGCAGAAAATGCATGGCGGTGTATATGTGTCGTGGCTGAAGCGAAAATGTATTGCCCATCGATATTTTTAAGTATATTCTTGAGTTATCCACACCGATAGTAGTATAGATATCCTGTTACCGGGCTGTATTTCAAAATCGCCATATAATTAATAGTAAAAATAATACCATACTGCAATATATGCCAAGTGTAAAATTTTTGTATTATGTAAAATTTATAGTGTATTATGTAAAATTATAGTAATATTATATTATAGTAGTATTATATTATAGTATTATAGTAATATTATATTATTATATTATAGTATAGTAATATTATAATATTATAGTGTATTATCTAAAAATTTTGAGCTGTTGATTACTCATAATGTTCAGAGGACTTGTAAAATGCCCCCCTTCCAGTTCGGTTTCCAGCGGGGCCTTGGGTGTTTCCAGGCACTGAGCTTTGCTCGGTGTTGGTTGATTATAATAGGAAAGGAGAAATGTTGGTTTTTAGTGCGGCTGATATCAGTAATGCATTCGGTCACTCTTTCATTCACAGGCTATGTTAGAGCTGATCAGGCGGGGAGTTGTCGGCCCGCTGTTTTATTTGTTATTTGTGTTTTTGGATTGTACATATTTGCTCCTGTCTTTGTATGTGTGTCTTTTTTCTTCTTTTTTTCTTTTTGTTATACGACATACATTGTGTTTTCGATGAGTTATAAAATACGTTCATTCATTCATTTCCACTATTTCAGTTTAATTTGAGTACATATTTCTTTTTAAATTTATCTGTTTGTTAGTCATAGCACTAGTTATGAAGGGAATGTAAAACGATTTTTGGTAATTTTTAACTTTATTTCTGCGTTCTGTTTCAGGATGGATAAGTCTGCTGTTGGTCATGATTATCTGCAAAAACTACAGAAGCACGCGTCGCAAAAAGACTATGCAACCGGCTTTGGTGGAAAATATGGAGTTCAGAGTGATAGAGTGGACAAAGTAAGGGTTTTTGTATCCTTTTAAAGTCTCGTTATACCATTTAAACCTCTATCTTATTTTAACAGTGAACAAATTTTCAATAAAAGAAAATGTTGAAACACCACTACGAAAAATCGTCGCCGACTTTCGTTACGTTTTGCTGACACACTCGCCCCACCTCGCCACATACCTCACACCCGCCTTGCTTAAAGCTTCTGCTGTAGCCACAACGGAAGTTCTCCCCAAAGGTCTTATATCATTTTTATAGCCCTTTTCTGATTCAGTCTGGGATTGCCTTGTATTTTTTCTTACCTTCTTGTGGTCAGTTGAATGCAAGTATTCTAGGGATAAGGGATCCTGAGAACATACCCAAGTCACACAATTCAATCTTTTATGATGTATACAAGGAGGGGAATGTAGGAAGGGAAAATGTAACAGTGCAAAAAAAAAGAAATGGCATAGATACCTAGCTGGGGTTGCGTTATGTAATGTAATTCCGTCTTATATAGTCATCGTGGAGGGGGGGTCGCTCTCGGTAATTAATGTTTAAGATACTGAATGGTAGTTGCAGTGTTAATATAAAATGCACACAAATAAATTTCATTCTATTATTTTGTATATATTATTATTATATTATTTTATTTTATATATTATACAAATTATACATTACGTTATATTATCTAAATAATACAATAATTTTATTTAAAGTAGAGGCTTTTGATCTGCATTGAGAATGGAATTGGTTTTCTTTGATTTTATTTTTATATTTTTTTTTCTTACGACGCTCCTATAAAATTTTTTCAATTCTATATTTTAAGTAGTCTATTTCTGAATAGACTACTGGAGTCTATTCAGAAATGTCTATTAGACTACTAATAGACATGGAGATCTATTTCTGAAAGTTTTGTTTTATGTCACAAGTCTTTGTAAGTTCGTTTAAGGTCAGTGTACCGAGGTGGGTGTAGGTACTTCAAAAGACCCTGGGCATAATTTAGGCTCTAAAAGTTTCATCCCCTAGATCAACTACTTCAACACGGCAAAAGCCATCTTGAATCGACCCACCTAGCTAGGTACAAAAGTCTCCAGTCCTATACATTCAACTTTGAGTTCACTCGTCTCATTTTAGAATTGGTTTGTCTCGTTTGACATCTTAACAAAAGCCCAATGCTACCCCTTGGATGCAGTTAAAAAAAGTGCCTTGGGGATATAATGAATTAACGATTATTTCAAAACAATCGCTGTGTATTAAATAAATTTGAAATGGCAACTTCGGAAGATGCAAAGGGGGTATGTGCCTCCATTATAGGAGTAAAGCAACTGAGAATCTTCGTACCCAGTAAGTATTTCCTATGCTAAATATTTCGCAGGGGAAAGCTCTCAGAGAAATTTTCCCAGAAAAGTAAAACCTTCTGTATCTGAACTGGAGCGAGTCTTACCAAAACTCGAAGGTATTATAGGAGCTGTTTTTCCCTCATTCTCAAGTTTTGGCTCCAAGTTTATGAGGTATGAGGTATCAACATAAATACAGCATCGAATTGCTGGGACAAGCCCCAAAATGGGTAAAGGTCTAGCATAGCGTCTCCTAAGAAGGAGACAACTAAAAAGAGACTTAGATTGCTAATTTTATCTCATTTTCAAAGTTTTGTTTGCCTTTTTGACAATTCATTCCCAGTCCCCCCCCCCCTTATTTCTCTTATTGTCATAGACTGTAAAAATCCTAACATAAAAATTGATGAAAACTGATTCAAAAACAGATGCAAATGGGGAAAACAAGAAAATATAATCTGTTGATACTTATTACATAGTATAAAGTAAAATTTTCATTATTTTTTGGTTAGTATTTTTTATGTTGCCTAGGGCTATATGAGACCAATAGAGGGGGGCTGTGGATGGATTGTCAAAAACGCTAACAAAGCCATAAAAAGGAATATAAAGTTAGCAATCTAAAGATCTCCCTCTTTTTGTTCTAGCATGTCTCCTTCTGGGAAGTCTCTATTCCCCAACCACCTTTCCTCCGCTTTACCCCTTTTGGGAGGAGGACCTTTACCCCCAAAATGGCTTCAGTGAGCTTTCAAAACAAGTCAACTTCGCATTGCTAAACCTAAACCCAGCTCAGCCCACACATAAGGAAACCCCAGGCAATTTAGACGAAGTCGAACTCGCTTTTAATCGCTATGATCCCTATTGTGATGTGAGCATATGTATGCTCTGTACGCTATGTACGGTATCTACAGATGTACACTATGTATGCTCTGAGCAGAGGGAATGCTCTGCCTAAATTCCTTTCAGCCGCTTCCTTCCTAGCTAGAAAATCTCGAGAAATTATGCCAACTCTGATTTTTCGAGAGAAAAACGCCTTTCAGAAAGCACTCCACCCCCTTTCCCCCACTAGAAAAACCGTTCTCCTTATATTGTTGGCTGATCTTGGAACAAACTAGAATTTCAAAAATAAAATAAGATTTATTTCTGGAAAATGACTATCACAAGAAAAGAATGGCTAATCAAAAATGGTTATCGACCCATATGGGCCGAATTTGCACATCAAAATTAAAAACCAACACAGAAAACAAGAAAAAATGAAATGGTTGGCCAAAAAAAAAGATAGATACATAGTTTGACATTTCAAAAAGGATAAAAACAATTAAGAGTAGTAGAATTTAAAAAGAATTTTAATTAATTTTATTAATTATTTTTAAGAATTTTAATACTATTTAACTAATAGAAGTAGAATTTAAAAATGATTTAGTGGAATTTTAAAGTTTGGTCAGTAAAAACACAAATAGAGAGTGAACGAAAGATGTGGTATAAGTAATAAGGTATAGGGAAACTTTTTGGACGATTTTTTTATATATAATATCGGAAACAAAAGTTTTGTGGAATTTAGTAATTAAAATAAAGACTATAAAAAGAATTTCCAAAAATAGTAAATAAACTTTACATAGTGAATAGTAAAAGGAGGCTGGGTAAAGAAAGAGGGGAGGTGATTCACTTATTTAACACATCAATTGTGTAAGGAAAAAATTAGCTGATTACATTGAATGGACGGCGCTATACCTTAACGGCTCTGGTTCTAATAATCCCGTGATTGGCAGAGAGAGTATTGTTAAAGTATCATTAACCTTACCTTAGACCTTAGCTCATCCTCTACCTCCAGAGGCACACAGGGCGTCCGTTAACAGCCTCCAATCATCCCGCAAATGAGTTACGGCGTAGATGTCCTCTCACTCTGGGATTAAGGATGCATGAAGGGCTCTCCTGTCCCGCTCATATGTCTTGCGCATCGTGTTTTTGGGCCTTCCTCGTCGACGCGTGTCGTCTGGTTGCAACTGGAGAAGCATATTCGGTAGCCTTGATCCTGGCATACGGATAACATGGCCAAGATGGTGCCAGTTTCGTTGCCTGACTACATCAGCGACATCAGGCTGGTTTGTGTAGTGGCGAATTTCCAAGTTTGTTATCCTATCCTTCCAGTTAATGTTCAGGATACGTTGAAGACTGTTGTTTTCATATGCAGTGAGTCGTTTGTCTTTCTCAGCGGTGAGTTTTAAAAATTCCATAGCGTACGTCAAGATCGAAACGTTCCTTCTGAAAATTCGAAGTTTTATCTGGAGTGAGTACTTCGCTGATCTCTAGACTGGCCGAAGTCGTTGAAATGCCGAGCTTGCCAGGACTATTCGTGTTCGCAGCTCGTTTTCGGAATCGCCACCAAACGAGACGGTGCTACCAAGATATCGGAAATCGGTGACTTGCTCTTTGCTTTCAGTCCCTAACTGGATATTCATCGGTGAGTTAGTGGTTGACATCGCTTTGGTTTAGGGGGCGTTGATATGTAACCCAAACTGTTCGGCTGTTTCGGCTAACTTGCATAAAAAGTCTTGAAGTTTGCTTTTGTCTTTCTCCATCAATCCAACATCGTCTGAAAAGTCGAGATCTTGAACTAGTCTGCTTGCAATTTTGATCCCGTATCCATCAATTTGCCTGAATATGTAGTCCACTATGAGAATAAAGAAGAATGGAGACAATACGCATCCTTGTTTGACACCTGTCATCACTTTGAAATATCTTGTATTTCCTTCGGAGGCTCTCACGCTTCCGTGTCTTCGTACATTGCAATGATAAGGTGAACCAGCTCTTCAGGAATACCGTAGAAGATCAGGATCCTCCTTAGTTTTGGGTGATCTATCGAGTCAAACGCTTTTTCAAAGTCGACGAACAATATATATAGACGTTGTCTCCACTCGTTTGATTCTTCAAGCATGGTGCGCAGTGTGAATATCAGATCGGCGCAAGATCTTTTTGGTCGGAAACCATGTTGCTCCTCGCGTAAATGCGGGTCTAAGGTAGCTTGAGGTCTTGTCAGGATGATTATGCAGAAGAGATTTTCCATTTTTCAGCTTATTCGAGGCTGAAAGGATCTCATCCGCCGTTGGCTCGTCTTCATTAATGAGGAGATCCAAAAAATGGGCTGTCCGGAAAGTATCATTAAGGTTTTTTGTTTTTTAACACTACAATACACCTTTGAACTACTATGCGAATTCGTTTAAACTTGTCTAAAAAGGCAGAGGGAAGAAATAGGAATAGTCATTACCTAAATACAAATTATTTATATAAATGTTATTTATATAAATTATTTATATATATATAAATATTTATAAATTATAGTAAAAGGCACCAAGTAAGTAAATAAAAGGTGCTGGTTGGTGTAAGCTACTAGGTAAGAAATAGGAATAGTCATTACCTAATTATAAATTATTTATATACATATGATTTATATAAATATAGATATTTATAAATTATATTAAAAGGAACTAAATGAATAAATAAAAGGTGCTGTTTAGTGTAAGCTACTAGAGAAAACACTGCAAATCTATAGGAAAAATAAAGTGCGATTCAAGTACTTTACATAATGCGAACGTTCGTTTCCAACGAAAAATTTTCGAGAATTGCCTGGAGAAGTTGAGATATTGAGGTACTATTGAGGTACTAATTAAATATTTATCTAATAAAATTTTTTTTGTGTAAAACAGTTCCTAATCTACTTTTCAGTGTAAAAACTCAATATTGGAATAATTTCGATTTATTGATTTTTAATATTTTTGAATGAAAATTGTGTTTTAAATAAACACATCGCTGTGTATTAAATAAATTTGAAATGGCAACTTCGGAAGATGCAAAGGGGGTATGTGCCTCCATTATAGGAGTAAAGCAACTGAGAATCTTCGTACCCAGTAAGTATTTCCTATGCTAAATATTTCGCAGGGGAAAGCTCTCAGAGAAATTTTCCCAGAAAAGTAAAACCTTCTGTATCTGAACTGGAGCGAGTCTTACCAAAACTCGAAGGTATTATAGGAGCTGTTTTTCCCTCATTCTCAAGTTTTGGCTCCAAGTTTATGAGGTATGAGGTATCAACATAAATACAGCATCGAATTGCTGGGACAAGCCCTGAAATGGGTAAAGGTCTAGCATAGCGTCTCCTAAGAAGGAGACAACTAAAAGAGACTTAGATTGCTAATTTTATCTCATTTTCAAAGTTTTGTTTGCCTTTTTGACAATTCATTCCCAGTGCCCCCCCCCCCCTTATTTCTCTTATTGTCATAGACTGTAAAAATCCTAACATAAAAATTGATGAAAACTGATTCAAAAACAGATGCAAATGGGGAAAACAAGAAAATATAATCTGTTGATACTTATTACATAGTATAAAGTAAAATTTTCATTATTTTTTGGTTAGTATTTTTTATGTTGCCTAGGGCTATATGAGACCAATAGAGGGGGGCTGTGGATGGATTGTCAAAAACGCTAACAAAGCCATAAAAAGGAATATAAAGTTAGCAATCTAAAGATCTCCCTCTTTTGTTCTAGCATGTCTCCTTCTGGGAAGTCTCTATTCCCCAACCACCTTTCCTCCGCTTTACCCCTTTTGGGAGGAGGACCTTTACCCCCAAAATGGCTTCAGTGAGCTTTCAAAACAAGTCAACTTCGCATTGCTAAACCTAAACCCAGCTCAGCCCACACATAAGGAAACCCCAGGCAATTTAGACGAAGTCGAACTCGCTTTTAATCGCTATGATCCCTATTGTGATGTGAGCATATGTATGCTCTGTACGCTATGTACGGTATCTACAGATGTACACTATGTATGCTCTGAGCAGAGGGAATGCTCTGCCTAAATTCCTTTCAGCCGCTTCCTTCCTAGCTAGAAAATCTCGAGAAATTATGCCAACTCTGATTTTTCGAGAGAAAAACGCCTTTCAGAAAGCACTCCACCCCCTTTCCCCCACTAGAAAAACCGTTCTCCTTATATTGTTGGCTGATCTTGGAACAAACTAGAATTTCAAAAATAAAATAAGATTTATTTCTGGAAAATGACTATCACAAGAAAAGAATGGCTAATCAAAAATGGTTATCGACCCATATGGGCCGAATTTGCACATCAAAATTAAAAACCAACACAGAAAACAAGAAAAAATGAAATGGTTGGCCAAAAAAAAAGATAGATACATAGTTTGACATTTCAAAAAGGATAAAAACAATTAAGAGTAGTAGAATTTAAAAAGAATTTTAATTAATTTTATTAATTATTTTTAAGAATTTTAATACTATTTAACTAATAGAAGTAGAATTTAAAAATGATTTAGTGGAATTTTAAAGTTTGGTCAGTAAAAACACAAATAGAGAGTGAACGAAAGATGTGGTATAAGTAATAAGGTATAGGGAAACTTTTTGGACGATTTTTTTTATATATAATATCGGAAACAAAAGTTTTGCGGAATTTAGTAATTAAAATAAAGACTATAAAAAGAATTTCCAAAAATAGTAAATAAACTTTACATAGTGAATAGTAAAAGTAGGCTGGGTAAAGAAAGAGGGGGAGGTGAGTCACTTATTTAACACATCATTTGTGTAAGGAAAAAATTAGCTGATTACATTGAATGGACGGCGCTATACCTTAACGGCTCTGGTTCTAATAATCCCGTGATTGGCAGAGAGAGTATTGTTAAAGTATCATTAACCTTACCTTAGACCTTAGCTCATCCTCTACCTCCAGAGGCACACAGGGCGTCCGTTAACAGCCTCCAATCATCCCGCAAATGAGTTACGGCGTAGATGTCCTCTCACTCTGGGATTAAGGATGCATGAAGGGCTCTCCTGTCCCGCTCATATGTCTTGCGCATCGTGTTTTTGGGCCTTCCTCGTCGACGCGTGTCGTCTGGTTGCAACTGGAGAAGCATATTCGGTAGCCTTGATCCTGGCATACGGATAACATGGCCAAGATGGTGCCAGTTTCGTTGCCTGACTACATCAGCGACATCAGGCTGGTTTGTGTAGTGGCGAATTTCCAAGTTTGTTATCCTATCCTTCCAGTTAATGTTCAGGATACGTTGAAGACTGTTGTTTTCATATGCAGTGAGTCGTTTGTCTTTCTAAGCTGTGAGTTTTAAAAAATACAACGCGTAAGTCAATATAGAAAAGTTACGTCTGAAAATTCGAAGTTTTAGCTGGAGTGAGTACTTAGCTGATCTCTAGACTGGCCGAAGTCGTTGAAATGCCGAGCTTGCCAGGACTATTCGTGTTCGCAGCTCGTTTTCGGAATCGCCACCAAACGAGACGGTGCTACCAAGATATCGGAAATCGGTGACTTGCTCTTTGCTTTCAGTCCCTAACTGGATATTCATCGGTGAGTTAGTGGTTGACATCGCTTTGGTTTAGGGGGCGTTGATATGTAACCCAAACTGTTCGGCTGTTTCGGCTAACTTGCATAAAAAGTCTTGAAGTTTGCTTTTGTCTTTCTCCATCAATCCAACATCGTCTGAAAAGTCGAGATCTTGAACTAGTCTGCTTGCAATTTTGATCCCGTATCCATCAATTTGCCTGAATATGTAGTCCACTATGAGAATAAAGAAGAATGGAGACAATACGCATCCTTGTTTGACACCTGTCATCACTTTGAAATATCTTGTATTTCCTTCGGAGGCTCTCACGCTTCCGTGTCTTCGTACATTGCAATGATAAGGTGAACCAGCTCTTCAGGAATACCGTAGAAGATCAGGATCCTCCTTAGTTTTGGGTGATCTATCGAGTCAAACGCTTTTTCAAAGTCGACGAACAATAGATATAGATGTTGTCTCCACTCGTTTGATTCTTCAAGCATGGTGCGCAGTGTGAGTATCAGATCGGCGCGAGATCTTTTTGGTCGGAAACCATGTTGCTCCTCGCGTAAATGCGGGTCTAAGGTAGCTTGAGGTCTTGTCAGGATGATTATGCAGAAGAGATTTTCCATTCTTCAGCTTATTCGAGGCTGAAAGGATCTCATCCGCCGTTGGCTCGTCTTCATTAATGAGGAGATCCAAAAAATGGGCTGTCCGGAAAGTATCATTAAGGTTTTTTGTTTTTTAACACTACAATACACCTTTGAACTACTATGCGAATTCGTTTAAACTTGTCTAAAAAGGCAGAGGGAAGAAATAGGAATAGTCATTACCTAAATACAAATTATTTATATAAATGTTATTTATATAAATTATTTATATATATATAAATATTTATAAATTATAGTAAAAGGCACCAAGTAAGTAAATAAAAGGTGCTGGTTGGTGTAAGCTACTAGGTAAGAAATAGGAATAGTCATTACCTAATTATAAATTATTTATATACATATGATTTATATAAATATAGATATTTATAAATTATATTAAAAGGAACTAAATGAATAAATAAAAGGTGCTGTTTAGTGTAAGCTACTAGAGAAAACACTGCAAATCTATAGGAAAAATAAAGTGCGATTCAAGTACTTTACATAATGCGAACGTTCGTTTCCAACGAAAAATTTTCGAGAATTGCCTGGAGAAGTTGAGATATTGAGGTACTATTGAGGTACTAATTAAATATTTATCTAATAAAATTTTTTTTTGTGTAAAACAGTTCCTAATCTACTTTTCAGTGTAAAAACTCAATATTGGAATAATTTCGATTTATTGATTTTTAATATTTTTGAATGAAAATTGTGTTTTAAATAAACACATCGCTGTGTATTAAATAAATTTGAAATGGCAACTTCGGAAGATGCAAAGGGGGTATGTGCCTCCATTATAGGAGTAAAGCAACTGAGAATCTTCGTACCCAGTAAGTATTTCCTATGCTAAATATTTCGCAGGGGAAAGCTCTCAGAGAAATTTTCCCAGAAAAGTAAAACCTTCTGTATCTGAACTGGAGCGAGTCTTACCAAAACTCGAAGGTATTATAGGAGCTGTTTTTCCCTCATTCTCAAGTTTTGGCTCCAAGTTTATGAGGTATGAGGTATCAACATAAATACAGCATCGAATTGCTGGGACAAGCCCTGAAATGGGTAAAGGTCTAGCATAGCGTCTCCTAAGAAGGAGACAACTAAAAAGAGACTTAGATTGCTAATTTTATCTCATTTTCAAAGTTTTGTTTGCCTTTTTGACAATTCATTCCCAGTCCCCCCCCCCTTATTTCTCTTATTGTCATAGACTGTAAAAATCCTAACATAAAAATTGATGAAAACTGATTCAAAAACAGATGCAAATGGGGAAAACAAGAAAATATAATCTGTTGATACTTATTACATAGTATAAAGTAAAATTTTCATTATTTTTTGGTTAGTATTTTTTATGTTGCCTAGGGCTATATGAGACCAATAGAGGGGGGCTGTGGATGGATTGTCAAAAACGCTAACAAAGCCATAAAAAGGAATATAAAGTTAGCAATCTAAAGATCTCCCTCTTTTTGTTCTAGCATGTCTCCTTCTGGGAAGTCTCTATTCCCCAACCACCTTTCCTCCGCTTTACCCCTTTTGGGAGGAGGACCTTTACCCCCAAAATGGCTTCAGTGAGCTTTCAAAACAAGTCAACTTCGCATTGCTAAACCTAAACCCAGCTCAGCCCACACATAAGGAAACCCCAGGCAATTTAGACGAAGTCGAACTCGCTTTTAATCGCTATGATCCCTATTGTGATGTGAGCATATGTATGCTCTGTACGCTATGTACGGTATCTACAGATGTACACTATGTATGCTCTGAGCAGAGGGAATGCTCTGCCTAAATTCCTTTCAGCCGCTTCCTTCCTAGCTAGAAAATCTCGAGAAATTATGCCAACTCTGATTTTTCGAGAGAAAAACGCCTTTCAGAAAGCACTCCACCCCCTTTCCCCCACTAGAAAAACCGTTCTCCTTATATTGTTGGCTGATCTTGGAACAAACTAGAATTTCAAAAATAAAATAAGATTTATTTCTGGAAAATGACTATCACAAGAAAAGAATGGCTAATCAAAAATGGTTATCGACCCATATGGGCCGAATTTGCACATCAAAATTAAAAACCAACACAGAAAACAAGAAAAAATGAAATGGTTGGCCAAAAAAAAAGATAGATACATAGTTTGACATTTCAAAAAGGATAAAAACAATTAAGAGTAGTAGAATTTAAAAAGAATTTTAATTAATTTTATTAATTATTTTTAAGAATTTTAATACTATTTAACTAATAGAAGTAGAATTTAAAAATGATTTAGTGGAATTTTAAAGTTTGGTCAGTAAAAACACAAATAGAGAGTGAACGAAAGATGTGGTATAAGTAATAAGGTATAGGGAAACTTTTTGGACGATTTTTTTTATATATAATATCGGAAACAAAAGTTTTGCGGAATTTAGTAATTAAAATAAAGACTATAAAAAGAATTTCCAAAAATAGTAAATAAACTTTACATAGTGAATAGTAAAAGGAGGCTGGGTAAAGAAAGAGGGGGAGGTGAGTCACTTATTTAACAAATCAATTGTGTAAGTAAAAAATTAGCTGATTACATTGAATGGACGGCGCTATACCTTAACGGCTCTGGTTCTAATAATCCCGTGATTGGCAGAGAGAGTATTGTTAAAGTATCATTAACCTTACCTTAGACCTTAGCTCATCCTCTACCTCCAGAGGCACACAGGGCGTCCGTTAACAGCCTCCAATCATCCCGCAAATGAGTTACGGCGTAGATGTCCTCTCACTCTGGGATTAAGGATGCATGAAGGGCTCTCCTGTCCCGCTCATATGTCTTGCGCATCGTGTTTTTGGGCCTTCCTCGTCGACGCGTGTCGTCTGGTTGCAACTGGAGAAGCATATTCGGTAGCCTTGATCCTGGCATACGGATAACATGGCCAAGATGGTGCCAGTTTCGTTGCCTGACTACATCAGCGACATCAGGCTGGTTTGTGTAGTGGCGAATTTCCAAGTTTGTTATCCTATCCTTCCAGTTAATGTTCAGGATACGTTGAAGACTGTTGTTTTCATATGCAGTGAGTCGTGTGTATTTCTCAGCGGTGAGTTTTTAAAATTCCAACGCGTAAGTCAATATAGAAAAGTTCCTTCTGAAAATTCGAAGTTTTAGCTGGAGTGAGTACTTAGCTGATCTCTAGACTGGCCGAAGTCGTTGAAATGCCGAGCTTGCCAGGACTATTCGTGTTCGCAGCTCGTTTTCGGAATCGCCACCAAACGAGACGGTGCTACCAAGATATCGGAAATCGGTGACTTGCTCTTTGCTTTCAGTCCCTAACTGGATATTCATCGGTGAGTTAGTGGTTGACATCGCTTTGGTTTAGGGGGCGTTGATATGTAACCCAAACTGTTCGGCTGTTTCGGCTAACTTGCATAAAAAGTCTTGAAGTTTGCTTTTGTCTTTCTCCATCAATCCAACATCGTCTGAAAAGTCGAGATCTTGAACTAGTCTGCTTGCAATTTTGATCCCGTATCCATCAATTTGCCTGAATATGTAGTCCACTATGAGAATAAAGAAGAATGGAGACAATACGCATCCTTGTTTGACACCTGTCATCACTTTGAAATATCTTGTATTTCCTTCGGAGGCTCTCACGCTTCCGTGTCTTCGTACATTGCTATGATAAGGCGAACCAGCTTTTCAGGAATACCGTAAAAGATCAGGATCCTCCATAGTATTGGGCGGTCTATTGAGTCGAACGCTTTTTCAAAGTCGACGAACAATAGATATAGATGTTGTCTCCACTCGTTTGATTTTTCAAGCATGGTGCGCAGTGTGAGTATCAGTTCGGCACGAGATTTTTTGGTCGGAAACCATGTTGCTCCTCGCGTAAATGCAGGTCTAAGGCAGCTTGAGGTCTTGTCAGGATGATTATGCAGAAGAGATTTTCCATTTTTCAGCTTATTCGAGGCTGAAAGGATCTCATCCGCCGTTGGCTCGTCTTCATTAATGAGGAGATCCAAAAAATGGGCTGTCCGGAAAGTATCATTAAGGTTTTTTGTTTTT
Organism: Artemia sp. Qi Xiang Cuo; assembly: GCF_049724085.1. Classification (NCBI taxonomy): domain Eukaryota; kingdom Metazoa; phylum Arthropoda; class Branchiopoda; order Anostraca; family Artemiidae; genus Artemia; species Artemia sp. Qi Xiang Cuo. Next base: position 17,590,963 of record NC_142811.1, read on the forward strand.
TAACACTACAATACACCTTTGAACTACTATGCGAATTCGTTTAAACTTGTCTAAAAAGGCAGAGGGAAGAAATAGGAATAGTCATTACCTAAATACAAATTATTTATATAAATGTTATTTATATAAATTATTTATATATATATAAATATTTATAAATTATAGTAAAAGGCACCAAGTAAGTAAATAAAAGGTGCTGGTTGGTGTAAGCTACTAGGTAAGAAATAGGAATAGTCATTACCTAATTATAAATTATTTATATACATATGATTTATATAAATATAGATATTTATAAATTATATTAAAAGGAACTAAATGAATAAATAAAAGGTGCTGTTTAGTGTAAGCTACTAGAGAAAACACTGCAAATCTATAGGAAAAATAAAGTGCGATTCAAGTACTTTACATAATGCGAACGTTCGTTTCCAACGAAAAATTTTCGAGAATTGCCTGGAGAAGTTGAGATATTGAGGTACTATTGAGGTACTAATTAAATATTTATCTAATAAAATTTTTTTTGTGTAAAACAGTTCCTAATCTACTTTTCAGTGTAAAAACTCAATATTGGAATAATTTCGATTTATTGATTTTTAATATTTTTGAATGAAAATTGTGTTTAAAATTCCATTCAGTCCTGATAATCAAGAATTTGTGTAAGGCGTATTAGATAAGGATGAAAATGTTAAACTAAGAAGGAAAAATAAGGACGGTAATAATAAATAGTAATTTATAATAATAAATGCGAAAGTAAGGATGAAAATTATGTTTTGTTTTTATTAGAGACATTGTACTAAAGAAACAAAATTGAAGCGCTAGTCTTATGCCTTTATTAAACTTTAAGAATCTATTGACTCAATTATAAGCTAGCCAAAAAATGTGCTTAAAACCAAAGTGTTCCTAAACTGGCCACGATCGGTGGAGGTGTGTAAGCGTAGTTTTGTATCCGTTTATATTATCACACTGCCAGCACTGACCCTTTTTTTGTACGACAGCCCTTTATGAATTATCTCTTTTATTGTCACTTATTTAATTATTAGTTCTCAATATTCATTTTATTCTTTTTTTATTTTTCTAGAGTGCGCTTGGATGGGATCATTTTGAAAAGGTTGGCAAACATGAATCCCAAAAAGATTATGCTAAGGGTTTTGGCGGAAAATATGGTGTCCAGTCAGACAGAGTTGACAAGTCAGCCCTTGGTTGGGACCATGTCGAAAAAGTTGATAAACACGAGTCTCAGAAAGATTATGCTAAGGGTTTTGGTGGAAAATTTGGAGTCCAGTCAGACAGAGTTGACAAGTCAGCGCTTGGTTGGGACCATGTTGAAAAGGTTGAAAAACATGAATCACAGAAGGACTATGCCAAAGGATTTGGCGGGAAATTTGGTGTTCAGACCGATAGAGTTGACAAATCGGCATTGTCCTGGGATCACGTGGAAAAAGTTGAAAAGCATACTTCTCAAAAAGGTAATCTTTTTTTCTAAGACCTAATTCGAATGCAAATAGACCTAAAAAGATACGATAAAATATAACAAAAAAACTGGTAAAAAAGCGGTAATATTTTGAAATTACACTTCTGTTTTTAGAACGGTGTTTGGACGCTTCTTTAGGTGTTCGATTTTACCTTTACCGTTTTAGGTGTTAGAAATATTACCGTTTTTAGAAAGGTGTTGAGACGCCTCTTTAGGTGTTCGATTTTACCGTTACCGTTTTAGGTGTTAGAAATATTACCGTTTTAGAAAGGTGTTGGGACGCTTCTTTAGGTGTTCGATTTTGCCGTTACCGTTTTAGGTGTTAGAAATATTACCGTTTCTAGAAAGGTGTTTGTCCTTTCCCCAGTATGTTTTTAGAAATTTATCGTTTGTGGCTGTATTTGATTTTTTTTTATTGACCCTACGGACTCATTGCTGAACGGATCCATAGTAAATTTGTTCTTGGGATTTCCAGAGATTGCAAATAGACCTAAAAAGATACGACAAAATATAACAAAAAACTGGTAAAAAAGCGAAATATTTTGAAATTACACTTCCGTTTTTAGAAAGGTGTTTGGACGCTTCTTTAGGTGTTCGATTTTACCTTTACCGTTTTAGGTGTTAGAAATATTACCGTTTTTAGAAAGGTGTTGGGACGCTTCTTTAGATGTTCGATTTTACCGTTACCGTTTTAGTTGTTAGAAATATTACCGTTTTTAGAAAGGTGTTTGGAACCTTCTTTAGGTGTTCGATTTTACCTTTACCGTCCTAGGTGTTAGAAATATTACCGTTTTTAGAAAGGTGTTGGGACGCTTCTTTAAGTGTTCGATTTTACCGTTACCATTTTAGGTGTTAGAAATATTACCGTTTTTAGAAAGGTGTTGGGACGCTTCTTTAGGTGTTAGATTTATATGCTTTTATATTTCCAGAATATAATTCCAGACAAGTTAGTTACAAAGATATCCATCAAGAAATAGAGTCGGGAGAAGGTGGAGAGGCAGAGGTTGTGCAAGATGTACCCCTTTCGTCTCTCCATTTATACGGTACAATGATAAGTAAATCGAATCACACGAATTGAGAAAGGTTACTGTGTGATAGCTTTGAACTGAGTTTTGAGGCAGCATAACAGCCTCAAATAAACTGCCACACTATAGTCTGGTAGACAGAAGTTGGTTCTTTAACTCGCCTGCGATTGGTCGCCTAAGATTTTTAATTTCTGTTATAGTTTATTGGATAATAGACCAAAAATTAAAAGTGTGGAGATTTACTTGAAGTTTCTAGGTACGTACCTAAAGCCAAGAACAGTTCTCCCAAGAAACATTAAAGCGGTGACATTTATACTTAGGCACTAGCAGGCTCCAAAATTTCATGGTTTAGAGATCCCTGCCGTTGAGACTCAGAAGTCGGGTAGTGTCCCCACGAAAAAGAGCTAGCAGCCTAAAATTTCTTGGAGGTTGTGTCCTTGACTATAGCTACGAGGCAAAAAAAAATTTCTGCTCGTCGGCGTGCTTTTATATGGAAGGTGGTGGCGCTTGAAAGTAGTGAATATATCGTTCTTAGGAAATTTATCTTCTGTTTCTTGTTTTAATCGATGCATCGATATCAAAACAAAGACACAAACCTCCTCATCACCCCTTTAAGTCTCTAATCCAATTCTGTTCCGGAAATAGGAATTTTTTAGAAAAAAGTTTTTTTTTTCTCGTACAATAATTCTTAAAGACCTTTTTTGCATAGATTTTAAACTATAACTTTGTATTTCAGTAAAGCAGAAGTGCTCTTCAATGCTCTCTACAAAAAGCTACCTGTTTTGGGAGATGCCTAGAGCATTTTTTGTAAATATTTTGTAGAATGTGTTTTGTAAGCTTCTAGAACCATGATTCCCAACGTGGGACGAAGGCCCCACTTTTGGGGCGTGGCAATATTTTGGAGAGTCATGATTATACTATACTTCAGAGCCTTAATTTTAAAAATACATTTTTCGTGTGAATGATATCTCATTCAAATGCATTTAAAGAGTAAAATATATACATGATACTATTGCAATGACGTTATACGTTGTATAAAAGGTGCTTTCAGACAATGTTCGTTATTAGTATGAAATTTGTTTAAAGGACAACCCGAAAAAAGATACCAAGTGAATGGCCTTTTAAGCTTCCTTTGGGTTAATACACGTAAAATATTGAATAACAAAATTTTGATATCACGGAGGGGGGGGGGAATCAAGGTTTTAGAAAGGTTTAGGTTGTGCATTGCTCAAAATCGGTAGGGAACCGCTATTCTAGAAGAAGCTGCAGCCTCTTGGGCTTGAAGGATCATAATGAGAAAAAATTTATTGAAGTTGGCTTCTCAGGGATATTTCTCAAACTGTTCTAATAAGAAAAAAAACTAACCTTATTTTGCTTTTGAAGCTTCCCTTAATGACACCCAGAAGTAAACTAATTGTTTGCCTGTTCAACGAGTTCCTAAGCCTAGCAAACACCTTGCTTAAAAATACGACTTCTTTCTAGATTGTTCACTAAAGTTTCATGCTATACAGACTAGCCGATGAACTTCCACCTATTTCCTAGAAAAAGGGGAGAGGGGGTCTTAAATGGTTCCAGAACCAATACATTGCGGTTCATATCACACTCCAGTAGGCAGTGTTGCCAACTTCCTTTGTAGTTCAAAGGGCCGTAAGACCAATGGGATCTGTTAATGGGATCTGTATGCCAGCATAATTCTGTTTGGTAAAAGGAGATATGATCAGTGGTGGCGTTGGCCCCTCTGCGCCCGGGGCAAAATCTTGATTAGCACCCCCCCCCCCCCCCTGTATCCACAAAATTTTCTGGTCAACTCTTAACAAAATTTTCCATTTATTTAAATCTGACTTATCTAACTTTAGCCTCGACAAATTATTAATTATTTCGTCAAAATTGATTGCTTCTAGTTGTTTAGTTCAGTCTACTTACTTTTATTTTCAAGGAATGGTTATGAAGATATGGGGGTAATTATTTAGCTTTGGCCCCCTCATAAGTAGACATGTTAAGAAAACAATTCTTACTTTAGAATATGTATAATGATCCTATTTCTTATATTATCAAGGTTGAGAACCTTTATCATAAAGTCTTTACTATACAAATACTCAACAGTAACAAAGGTTACAAATCTCACCATACTCTTAATTAACTGATGCAGTATTTTGAAATTGATACTGTAAACTGCGGACAAATAAGTTGTGTTGAAGATAGTGTTTAGTTCGTGTTTAACACTTGTGTTAAAAAACGTGTTTAAAGAAAAAGTAGTGTTGTATTGAGATTATAGAAATTGTGAATTTCTAACCTCACCTAACTAACCTAACTGCTATGAATATATTGTATATACATCACTGCTATTCGCCCTTCGCCTCTGCTAGTCGCCTTTCTCCACTGCTATAAATATGTTGTATTTCCGCCACTGCTATTCTCACGTTGCCACTGCTATTCGCCCTTCGCCACTGCTATTTAAAAATAAAAGTAAAATAAAAAGACCAGCATGAACGCTATCTATAAAAGAACTTATGAGGTGGCAATTTAAAGCGGCAATTTAAAAAGACTTAAGCATTGAATTGAAAGCGTGATGATATTTGGAAACTTTTTTAGTTTTGAGGATTTTTAGAGGAAAGACTTGATGATAAAGGTTCTCCCCTTGGATAATATAAGAACTAGGATCATTATACATATTTTAAAGTAAGAATTGTTTTCTTAACATGTCTACTTATGAGGGGGCCGCAGCTAAATAATTACCGATATGGGGAAAATGAAAATCTCTAGACGTTGTCATTTTTGTTGCTCTGCAACTATGACTTATGGATGGAAGTTACCCTAACACTTCACAGGGCCTTCGACGTCGCACCTGATGTCTAGTCACCAAAATCCTTCCTAAATTCTCTCTAGCTGTTTCTCGTCCATAAATCAAAGATAGGAGGAGATCGCTGAAAACACTATTACTTAGTGTCTAGTAATATAAGGTCTTGAACCAGGCTAAATACAGGGTTTTATATACTTTTAATTAGAATTTAACCTAGTGAATTAATTATAATCTATTTCAGATAATTGTATCTTTAATTTATTTCATTAAATCATTAATTATTTCTTATACATACACGAATAGCATTTACGTATATTCAATTCTGCTCTGGCATTTTGAAAGAAAAATTATACCAGAATGATTGAGTTTGACACCTCTGAACAAATTATTTTTTTTGTACAGTTATAGTTCTCCATCTTCTTATTTCTATTCTATTTTTCAGATTATTCTCAAGGTTTTGGGGGTAAATTTGGTGTTCAGCAAGACAGAGTTGACAAATCAGCGCTTGGCTGGGACCACGTTGAAAAACCAGATAAGCATACTTCCCAGAAAGGTTAGTATTGTTTCAGCCAGTCACTTATCCCATGGGAGGGGAGGAGATATGGCCCCAACTTAAATGTGAAGATATTTAGAATTTTCGTAATTTCCAATATTTGTTCTTAGTTGTCCTACTTTTTTTTTATTTTCTCCTTAGAAAGATACAAGATACTTTTTTCCTGAGCAGTGAGGGAAGAAGGAGTGGTGACTTGAATTATGTGTTTTTTTTTCAAATTTCCAGAATGTTTTGTCCACAGCTATCGCGAATGTCATTGAAACAGAAAGCTTGTCAATGCAAAAATCATTTAAAAGTACTCTTCAGTGTATCCAAACAACTGTACGAGTCCCAGTTACTTGCAGAATATGCACAAGTCCCAGTAACGTGCATGAGATGCACGAGTCCCAGTAACGTGCAGAGATGAACGAGTCCCAGTAACGTGCACGAGATGCACGAGTCCCAGTAACGTGCACGAGGTGCACGAGTCCCAGTAATATGCACGAGATGCATGAGTCCCAGTAACGTGCACGAGATGCACGAGTCCCAGTAATATGCACGAGATGCATGAGTCCCAGTAACGTGCATGAGATGCACGAGTCCCAGTAACGTGCACGAGTCAAAGTAACGTTCACGAGATGCACGAGTCCCAATAACGTGAACGAGTCACAGTGACGTACACGAGATGCACGAGTTACAATAACTGCAGCACTTCAAAGGGCCTTGACCCCCCAGAAATCTGTTTATTTACTCTTTTCAAATCTTCGCAACATTTGAATAGAGGGTCTTTTTATTAAAAAGAAAATATTGGTAGCAATTCCTCTGCATTTTGTACCTAGAACCCATGCACCAAAAGGTTTGTAGCTACTGCCAGTTGCGATTTTTTCTTTCCTTTGTTTATCCATGAAGGGGGTCGTTCCCCCCTTAGAGATTGTGTCTTACAAAAAAAAGAAGAATGAAAACGGAAAAAAAAAAAAATAATAAACAAAAAAATACGAGGATAATTTTCAGCCAGTGAATAATGAAAACAAAGCAGATGTCTTAGCAAACAACATCTCTGAACCGTCTTCACTATTAATATATATATATATATATATATATATATATATATTAATAGTGAAGACGGTTCAGAGATGTTGTTTGCTAAGACATCTGCTTTGTTTTCATTATTCACTGGCTGAAAATTATCCTCGTATTTTTTTTTTTTTTTTTTCGTTTTCATTTCTTCTTTTTTTGTAAGACACAATCTCTAAGGGGGAACGATATATATATATATATATATATATATATATATATATATATATATATATATATATATATATATATATATATATATATATATATATATATATATATATATATATATATATATATATATATATATATATATATATATATATATATATATATATATATATATATATATATATATATATATATTCTTTATCGAACAGTTCGTGGTAACGAACTGTAAGTAAGGAGCTCAACAGTAATGGTGTGGCTCAATAGTAACCGAAACTCTAAGAAATAGAGCCTTGATGACAATAGATTCATGAAAAGAATCAAGTTTTGATGCAAATTAAAAATATACAAAATTCATCAAGTTTAATGTTACCCATGAAAAGTTACGAGCCTGAAAAAATTTGCCCAATTTTCGAAAAAGGGGGAAAACACCCCCAAAACATCAAGCGATCCTAATGAAAAGCACATCATCAGATTCATCATATCAGAGAACCCTATTGTAGAGGTTTTAAGCTCCTATATCCGAAAATGTGGAATTTTTGCATTTTTTGTCAGAAGAAAGATCACGGATGTTTTTTTTTTTTTTTTTTTTCCGGGGTTGATAGCACTAAAGACAGTTTAGTGGAAGTCTTTGCCAAAATGAGTGCTTGATTTCCATTATTCACTAGCTGTTATTGTCAGTGTTAACGACTAGTCATTGCAAAAAATAAAATAAAATACCCTTATAACGGCTGAACAAAACATGAACCATGTAAAATTAAAGGGGGAATGTGGAAATGTAAGAAATGTGGAGAATGTGAAAAATATGGAATCTCCGAAGAGCACAAATGAGCTTCTTAAAAAAGTTTTTCTTTTCTTTTCTTTGAACCTGGAAGTAAAATAATTTTACTCAAAATTATCTTCTGTAGTCCGTTTTTTTTTTTTTTTTTGTCTCTGACTCTAGAAAATCTTTACGATTAACTATGCCATTTCCATATCGCAGAATTAAATTAAACATATTTTTCGAACTGCAAAAATGAACTTATTGAAAAAAGAGAAAAGTTATGACATCTGTTTCCTTACCTTTTGTTTAATTTTTTCCAAGATTATTTGTTGGAAATTATTTTCCTTAACTTTCTTTTTGGTAGTTTGTTGTTTTGTCTTTTTGCTTTCTTCTTTTTTTCGTTGTCCGGTTTAATCGTGCGTCAGGCTTCAGGTCTCAGAACCTATTTAAGAGCTTGCGTCGTTAAACTTTTCGCCAATGTCAATGAACAACAATTAAAAAAAAAAAAAAAAAAAAACACTATCGCTGTTGTACCTTCTTTTTTTTTTTTTTTTATATAATTTAAATTGTCAAGATCAGTAGCTAATGTTTGCACTGTTTTTTTGTTTTTTCTGTTTTTTTTTTTTTGCTTAGCCTTTATGATAATTCCATTATATTTAATATCGAATCATAATACATAAATTATATATAATATATATATCGAATTAAATGTAATATTGATTATATATCATAATTTATAAAATCCAATGTATGTCTGTCTGTGTATCCTCTATGCATTACTATACTATTCATCTGATTACCAGAAGGTTTAGGTATACCCCCGCCCCCAAGACCCTCTTAGTACTTTTGACGCTGACTGAAATTAGAGACCCCTGAGCACAAATACTTGACAGTTGCTTCTGTTGACATTATTCACATTTTCTTTATTTTAATTACCTCTTCCGGGTAATTATTTACTTTTTCTGGTTATTAATTATCCAAAAATGCCCGACGGTAAGTTAATAGTCCTGATTTATCAAGTACTTTTAAGTATGAAAAAACGATCGTTATTTCACATGTTGGACAATTTTTCCAGGGGGAATTATCGGAAGAATTTTCCGCCGGGGAGAATCATCCCCGGGGGGGGGGTAATTTTTCAAATGCTTTCAAATTTAAAAATACGACCGTTATTAATGCACAGGGGGAATTTTTCATCAAGGAGAAATTTTCTGAAAAGGAACTTTAAGGGGGAGGGTGATATCCTTGAATTTCCTTTCTTTTGAGATCACAGTAACGAGCGATGGGTAAGTTAGTTATGTGCTAAAACTAGAATTTGAATGCTTTTTGCATGCTGATTTTTTTTTTCTTTTTTTTTTTGCATAGTCTGCGTTGTGCAGGTGCACCGATCTCCTGATTCGCTGTGCACCGTGCAGGTGCACAATTTTATGCAGGTGCGTTTTGCACCGATCTTCTGATTTCGATGCCTTCGGTCGGGAGTGCAATGTGGGGTTAGGGGCAAATCCTCCGACGCTTCCTTTCTCCCCAGATTTCTCCAGGTACCCATTTAGAGCTGGTTTGACCCTGGCCGAACTTACAGGGTCATACAATTGACCCCCGTTCAAAACCGAATAACTAGTGACGCCAGGACTCGAACTCCTGACCTCGGGATTTCAGGTCCGGAGCGCTAACCACTCGGCTAGGAGGTTGTTATTGTCCAGCTGTGGACAAAGAAAATGTATTCTAAATATGACTAGAAATATATTTATATAATCTAGGTTTCGAGAGAAGGAAAATATCAGTTACGACGTTTAGCTAAAAGGTAACAATATACATATATTTCACTCTAAATTTAGAAGATAACCCTGTCTGGATAGAAATCTCCAATAAGGTAAAAGCATATAACAATAAGGAAAGAAGATGTGCTGAAAATCTCACTGAAAACATTGAAGAAAAGAGTAATAGATTGAACGGAAAATAAGAGGGAAAATTGCCTTAATCAGCTCTTAGAGCTGATTAGTTTAAAGCTGTTTTGATTGGTTTATAGGTATCTACAAAAGACAATGAGAAGCGTACAAGACTTGGATCTTTGCCGATTTAATCCGATTTTTGATTTTTTTTTTTTTTTTTTTTTTTTTTTTTTGCATTGAGAGTAATTTTACTTTCAGATTTAATCCGGTCGTTTTTGCTGATTTATTAAGGTTAAAAGCTATTAACGCCTCTGGCAGTTTAGCATCCGGTAATTATATTTAAAAAGCAGAAGATTGAATAATCGATATAATTAATCTGCACTGTTATATGATTAAAGCTAAATTGTTTCTGTAAGTAATATAAAAACAATTCCAGATTATTTTAAATCAAAATCTAGCCCTCATAAAGTAGTTCTAATTAAGCTTGGGAATTAGCGGGCTAATTAGGCTAGTTGATTTTGAGCAATTAGGCCTACTGGTTAAAGAATCCTACTTTCTCTACGTTACCCTACATTTAAAATATTTGATAAGACATGTATGCGGCAGTTTAGAGTAGACCAAGAAATGGAACAAAATCGCTCGAATTCTAGATGGTGTTAGTGATTTTTCTTTTTGAAACTAGCGCCGGTATTCACTCTTCTGAGGCTTCCATACTCTTCAACGGCACTGGTCTAGCAGTGTTCGAACCCTTGTTTTGCGTCTACTAACTGTTTATCAAGAAAGCCTAAAAGATTAGGTGACAGGGTTCCATGACTGTTGGCTTAAATTGGTCACCCCCCTGATTTGCCGCTTTATTGCTACGCTATATTGCTAGCTAACGGGAACTACATAGCTCAATGAATCTTTGATCATTCCTTCTCGTCAAAATGACATTTGCTTACCAAAAATTTGATTTCCTTTTTCTGTGATAAAATAATCATCAGGTATTTTTGATATTAGAAAACATTTCTTCCTTTTCTAAAATTTCAATTATTTTCCTAGATTATATAATCATCAGGTATTTTTGATATTAGAAAACATTTCTTCCTTTTCTAAAATTTCAATTATTTTCCTAGATTATATAATCATCAGGTATTTTTGATATTAGAAAACATTTCTTCCTTTTCTAAAATTTCAATTATTTTCCTAGATTATATAATCATCAGGTATTTTTGATATTAGAAAACATTTCTTCCTTTTCTAAAATTTCAATTATTTTCCTAGATTACACGCAAGGATTTGGGGGGAAATTTGGCGTTCAGTCGGATCGTGTCGACAAATCGGCCCTTGGGTGGGAGCATATTGAAAAAGTTTCAAAGCATGAATCACAAACTGATTATTCTAAGGTTTGTTTGAATTTTAATTATTTCTTTTACTATTTTTTATTATTTCTATTACTTACTTTTATCCATTTTTCCTGTCTAGTCGTATTTATTTTTATTTCCATTCCTGATTATTTCAATGACGTTATTTTGTTCACTAGGTAACTCTGAGGCTTTTATTCATTTTAAGTGTTATATGCTATTCTCTGCTCCATCCCCTCTCTCTTTCTCCTTACCTCTCTATATTTCTCTGTAACTTTTTCGTTTTTGTTTTAGTTATATTTTATTTTTAATGACAATATTCTGTTTACTAAATAGCTCTGAGCTATCATTTTATTCATTTTAAGTGTTATCTGCTAGTCTCTACTCCATCCCTTCTCTCTTTCTCCTTCTCCCTCTCAATTTGTCTTTAACTTTTTCTTTTTTTTCCGTTTTGGTCGTATTTATTCTTTAATTTTAATTCGTGGTTATTTTTAGTGACATTTATTTTGTTCTCTAAATAGCTCTGAGCTACCCTTTTATTCATTTTAATTGTTATATGCAACTCGCTCCGCCATCCCCTCTCTCTCTCTCTCTCTCTCTCTCCCTTTCTCATCACTCTCTCTCCTCTCTCTCTCCCTCTCTCTCTCCCCTCTCTCTCTCTCCCCCCTCTCTCTCTCTCTCTCTCCCCCCTCTCTCTCTATTCCTCTATTTGTCTATAATTTTTTCGTTGTTTTTATCTTTTCGTTATAGTTATATTTATTCATGATTATTTTTAACGACAATATTGTGTATACTAAATAGCTCTGACCTATCCTTTTATTCATTTTAAATGTTATATGCTAGACTACTCTCCACGCCACCACCTCTCTCTTTCTCTTTCGCTCTCTCTCTCCTTTCTCGTTTTTCTATAACTTTTCCGCATTTTTTCGTTTTAGTTATATTTATTCATGATTAATTTCAATGAAAACATTTTGTTTACTGAATAGCTCTGAGCTATCAATTTATTCATTTCAAGTGTTATATGCTGCTCTCTACGCCATCCCCTCTCTCTTTCTCCTTCTCCCTTTCTTTATTTTCTTTCAAGCCCCGTTTTATTTTGGGTTTTTCTGCTTAAAAATCTTGTGGCTAAGCTAGAAATATATTAGAATTTTTCATCATCAAAGAAAAAAAAAGAGCGCAAGAAAAACCATGTGGCCTTTTTTCAGTCCCAAGTCTATGGTAAGCCTATACCATCTTATTCCCCTGAAAGTCAGAGGAAATTGATTTATACCATGTTCATAAGTAGAAAATCAGCTTAATTACGTTATATATCACACACGGAAAAAATCCTTCGGCCTTTTCTTAGTTTAAAATGAGCCCTTTCATAGCTCTCTATGATGTTCCCGTGCTGTGATAGCAGTGGAGAAAAAAGAAAAAAAAACTGGTCACATCACTGCTACACGTGCTAAAAAGTGAATTTTCCTGTTGGTCAAATCAGGGGACTGTACGTTTCCTGTATTTGATTTTTGGTCATGGAGATTCCAGTGATGTACTTTTGTCTTGATCTGTTGATGTTCTTTTAATGACATTTTACTGTTAATTTTTGGTTGCTATGGGCCTTGGTTGGTTTTTTACTAGGCTGTAGCTACCGCTGCAACCATGATGTGGATACCTAACGGGAAAGCGCATTCAAGTGTGGTTTACTGTAGTAAGTAGTCGGATTAACGACGCTTCTTCACTATTAAGATCGCTGCGTCTGCCCTGCAGTGTGTTGCTACTGCTGAGTTTGATATCTAGGTCCCGTATTACCAAGCTAAGGTCAAACCCACTGTGCCTCCCCTGGGTGCAAGTGTCGTTTAATATTTGTTTTATTCAAATATTCAAAACATTTGTGGTGTATTTTTCTTCTTTGAATTTCATTGCTCTTCTTCAGTTTTTTCCTTCTGAGCTTTTTCAATAATAATTCCTAACTGAGGCATACCTGAAGCATGTTTACGTTTGCTTGATTATATTTGTTTCATTGTTATTGGGGTTGATTTTGAATATTTCTTCTTTTATCAAGATAAACAATATACATCCGTTTTTAGGGTTTTGGTGGTAAATTTGGAGTTCAAACTGACCGAGTGGATAAAGTTGCTCATTTGTTTGATGAAGATCAAGGAAAAATTGGCACAAATTATGAAAAGGCAAAAAATACCACTCCTAGTAAGTTCTTGCATTTACAAATAGGCCAGTAAAAGTACGGTTTGACCGGGACAAAATTGCAACAAAAGGTTTTTTTACACCAAAATGTTCCGAAAAAATCGCTGAACAACATATCCAAAATCCACTAAAATCACCCTCCGGGAAAACCTTCTGGGGCTGCTTAAAGGGGGTGGAAGGGGGCGAAAAATTAGGTATTTACATTTTTGACATTTAGGAAGCTTTTTTTACACTAAAATGTTCAGAAAAAATCGCTGAACAACATATCTAAAATCCACTAAAATTTCCCGCCGGGAAAACCTTCTGGGGCTGCCTAAAGGGGGTGGAAGGGGGTAAAAAATTAGGTATTTACATTTTTGACATTTATGAAGCTTTTTTTTACACTAAAATGTTTAGAAAAAATCGCTGAACAACATATCCAAAATCTGCTAAAATCGCCCGCCGGAAAAACTCTGGGGCTGCTTAAAGGGGGTGGAAGGGGGTGAAAAAATAAGTTTTTTAATTTTTGACATTTGGGGAGCTTTGTTTACACTAAAATGTTCAAAAAAAATTGCAGAACAACATATCCAAAATCCGCTAAAATTGCCCGCCGGAAAAACCTTCTGGGGCTGCTTAAAGTGGGTGAAAAATTCTTTTTTCGATTTTGTTATTTCGGTACGTTCGGAGACTCGATTCTGGTACAAATCAACTCGCTGAAACCGAAAATGATGTCACTTTTATTGTAACACTTCTCTAACTTCTATTAAACTACAAAAAATAAGATTTGAATAACTCCATTGCCAAAATAAAGGAAGTAGCTTTTCTTCCGAAGTGTTACAAAAAGATCAGATCAATGGACGCCTGAAATACTTCGAACAGCCTGCGAAAAGCAATAGAGGAAAATATAGAACTTAAAGGAGCAGAGAAGTACCTCACTCTTTTTTGCATCGCTAGTCGAGCTAGGATTTGCTTCGCTAGGAGGAGCTAAGGGGCAATCGAACAGCATGCTTGTGGTTTCAGTACATGGACATGGTGAAAATATTGCGCAATTTTACTAGAGCAGGGAGGTGCGGGAACTGGGATCTGTGTTTGGATAGCCTTAAACAGATGCTTCCGTACTATGCGTTAGCAGGGCACAACCTGTATGCAAAGTCTGCTCGTCTTCATCTCCAGACTATGGTTGACCTGAAAGAAAACAATCCAGAACTCTACTCAAGTTTCAAAATCGGTCAGTTTGTTATAAGAAGAGGCGATCGGTACCGGGCTGGATTGTCACCGCATCTAGTCATTGAGCAAGCTCTAATGCGCAGTTTGAAGACAACAGGTGGACTAACTCGTGGACGGGGAATCACACAAACTCAGCGTCTAATATGGGCTTTTTCGATGCCGATCCGTGCTGAAGTAAGTGCCTCAATGCAAGGTCTGACTAGCCTGAGTTACTCAACAAGTGATTCAACATGTCGAAACGCTCCAGTGGCGGATGAAGAGAGATACTGATGACACGAAGGCGGTCCTGTACTTTTTGCGAACCCTGGGTCCATTCAGAGAACAAGAAGTGTTCCTTCAAATCGTCACTTGTATAACTGAATCAGCTGATTTAGATGCAGACACTGCGAAAAAAGTTGGAGCCTGAATTCGAGACGAAATAACTGGGAAGGCAGTTGATTAATTTTCGTTCCGGAAGAAAGACAAGGCTGTTACAATGGCATCCAAATCAGCAGTTAACATCCATAGTGAACCGGTTCTTGAAGGTTAAGGGTTTCTGTTCCAGTGCTTAGCTACGGTGGCGAAACGGGAAGAATTCCATCTTCGAGACCTTTTGTCGTATGAGCTTTGTACGTATCCCCCATCCCTTTTTGGATCCTATGAAGTTCTGCGTCCTGCCGACAAACCATCTCTGTCAAACGCAATTCGAAAGGCGTCAGGGGACCATTCGGTTGAGCGCTTAGACTCGTGCCACTATGTCGTTGACGGTGGCTGACTGCTCCAGAAATTGACTTGGCAGCCCAACTCTACATTTGACTTCATTTGCGACAGTTAACGTCAAGTATGTCACCACTAGATTTGGAAAAGCTTCCGTAGTTTTTGACGGATATGACAATGGTCCTTCGACGAAAGGTATGGCTCACCTCAAACGTTCCAGGGGTAAACAGTGCCCAGTGGTAGAATTCACTGGTACAACAAAGTTAAAAAGGAAAGAAGGAAGAGTTCTTGCAAAACTGCACAAACAAGCAGCGGATAATTCTAGCAATAGGAGAAAAATTGTCCTCAGCAGGTTGTTCGGTACAACATGCCTCTGCTGACGCGGATATCCTGATTGCAGCCACAGCCATTCATAGTGCAAGAACTCAGTTGACGTGTCTCATCGGCTACGATACTGACCTCCTTATCCTTCTCCTCTATCATGTCACTGCCACCCACAAAGGCCTGTATTTCAGATCCGAGGCGAAAGCTTCAAACGAACATAAGCTATGGAATATTTGCTCCATCAAAGAAAAACTAAGGGACATGTGTCGTGCAATTCTATTTCTGCACGCGTTCCTAGGCTGTGACACCACTTCGAGATTACAAGGAATTGGTAAATCTATCGGACTGTCATTTTACCGGTCCGATCCGTCTTTCCGTGAGGCCGCTAAGGTCTTTATGGACTCGAATTCTACGAAAGACGAGCTCATTGTAGCTGGTGAGCAAGCTCTTTTGAGAATTTATAAAGGAAAGCCGGGAGAAACTCTCGTGTCCTTGAGACATCGTCTGTTCTTGGCCAAGCTCGCTTCCTCTTCCGCATTTGTCTGCCCTGATCGGATGGCTCCCACACCCTCAGCTGCGAAGTTCCATTCTTTTCGCGTGTATTTGCAGGTAATGGAATGGAAAAGCGAGGCTGCTACGATGAAACCTGAAAACTGGGGATGGCGACTCTCTGCTGATAATTACATCCCAGTAATGACGGAGAAGAAACAAGCTCCCCAAAGTCTTCTTCAAATTATCCGCTGCAAATGCAAATCAGGTTGCGATACGGCCGGATGCACTTGCCATAAGAATGGCATGCCCTGCACACTTGCTTGCGGAGAGTGCATGGGAACAAGTTGTAATAATTCTGAACCAACGTCTCTAGAAGAAGAAGAATTTTAGTTTTTTGCAATAACGGTGGTTGTGCTCTTTTCTAATGCTCATTAATGAAATGATGATTCTCAATATTATGTGGTCTAAAAATAATGATTATCAAAACTATGATTTATATATAGACGTGTTAATGTTTTTGTTTTCCAACTGCAAAAGAAGCCGATAATAAGAATGATTTTTCAAGTTTCTATGCGTCTATGCCTATTGTTTCCCTTTTTCTGCAGTCTGGTTTTCACACGGTTGATTCTCATCGGATAATCAGGTTTCCAACGATTAGCGAAGCAACAAAGAGTGGGGTACTTCTTTGCTCCTTTAAATTGCCGTTCGAGATTTTCCTGTGTTGCTGTTTGAAGTATTTCAGGCTTCCATTGATCTGATCTTTCTAACAATTCGTAAGAAAAGCTATTTCCTTTATTTTTGCGATGGAGTTATTAAAATCTTATTTATAGTTTAATATAAGTTACAGACGTGTTACAATAAAAGTAACATCATTTTCGGTTATACCAAAATCGAGTCTCCGAACGTACCGAAATAACAAAAATTGAAAAAAGGATTTTTCACCCCTTTCACTCCCTTTAAGCAGCCCCAGAAGGTTTTCCCGGCGGGCAATTTTAGCGGATTTTGGATATGTTGTTTTGCGATTTTTTCTGAACATTTTAGTGTAAACAAAGCTTACCAAATGTCAAAAATGAAAAAAACCTATTTTTTCGCCCCCTTCCACCCCCTTTAAGCAGCCCCAGAGGGTTTTCTCGGTGGTTGATTTTAACGGATTTTGAATATGTTGTTATTTTTTTGAACATTTTAACGTAAAAAAAGCTTCCTAAATGTCAAAAATGTAAATACCTAATTTTTCGCCCCCTTCCACCCCCTTTAACCAGCCCCACAAGGTTTTCCCGGCAGTTGATTTTAGCGGATTTTGGATATGTTGTTCAGTGATTTTTTCTGAACATTTTGGTGTAAAAAACCTTTTGTTGCAATTTTGTCCGGGTCGACCCACTTTTCTCCGTACTTTTACTGGACTAAAAGTGTGTTTTTACGGTAAAGTTTTGTGGAGGACGGTAATTTTCGTCAAGCGAAAGAACCAAGCGAATTTGCATATAAGAACCCAACTGGTATGTCTGACTGAAAGGGGAATTCCCCGAAGCCTTCCTCAGAAATTTCTCGAAATAAAAAATGACTCTTTAGAATGCGGGTACAAATAGTACCTTTATACTAGTGTATACAAATAAAGCATTCATTCATTAAAAAAAAAAAGAAAAAAAAAAAAAAAAATCTACAAGAAAAGCAGATTTTCAACTCGGATCCAAAACAGATATGAACCGAATATTCACCCATACAATTTTTTTTTCGTCTGGTGGATGCCAAATTCGGCTACAGAAGGTGGCAAATTTCGTCAAACGGAAATGATCAAGTGGACTTGGCTCCGTAAATTCCGATTTGTATTACTGATAAACAGCGGAATTCTCCGAAATCGTTCTCTTGCGAACAGGACGATTTGAACCAGAGGGCTCAGGATTTCCCGGTAGGGAAACTATGGGGACCAGTGATAGCTCCACGAATCAGTTCGACTTTGGCACAAAAAAAAAAATGAAAAAACTTCCAGTGAAATGAATTCCATTTCTGGATTCTCAGTTTGTTAAGTAAGACTTTGTTTTAATAACAATATTGTGACTCCAGCCCCCTAAACATTTAGGGACTGATATACTATAATGCAAATAAACTTTTCTATAATTATGTCTATTGGAGCTCCTTTTAAAGGAATCGAGTGGCGGGTTTTCAAGGATAACTTTCCTCGGTAGGGTACCCCAAGTTAAGGTGCAGTGTCTTACAAAGTGTTTTTCACGTATTCACTGCGGGGTGGATATATATGAGTTACATTGAAAATTGTAGAAACTACCTACTTGTGATATCGGGGTGGGGGGCTAAACCCCCTGCACATGAAACTATCTCGCGGGTGTATACTACTACTACCACTAACAACTCACCACAGCACCAAGCCGCCTGAGGCCAACACAGCTACACACGCTCCTCCTCCGTCCCAATCTATTCAAAGCCTCCCTTTTTACACCCTCCCAGGAAGTTTCTATTTCCTTTAAATCTTTCTTTATGACGTCCCACCCCGCACGAGGACGAACTGCTTTCCGTTTAGTCCTTGACGGTTGGCCGAAAAGGACAAAAGGACTTCGGCAATCTGTCATTGTTCATCCGCACAACATGGCCTAGCCACCTCAACCTTTCCTTCATTATAGCCCTAGAGATTGGTATTAAACCACATGTGTCGTACAGCCTATTGTTTGAAATACGGTTTATGGGGGTGGAATTATTAAATTTTATGAAATGTTAATGAAATAAGGAATCAAAAGACGGGTTTTCAACGATAACTTTCCTCGGGAAGGCATCCCAAGTCGAGATGCAGCGTCTTAAAAAGTGTTTTTCAAGTATTCTGTATGTGAGATATAGTGAAAAATGTTAAAAGTTACATACTGAGGATTTCGGGTAGGTTTTTTTTTGGGGGGGGGGTTCCCTGCTGAGGATTTCGGGGGTTTCCTGCATATGTAACTACCTGTTTGCTCGAAAACTAGTTTGGAAATGCCTTACTTTACTTGTTTGGTCAATAGGGAAAGTTAAAACATTATTAATTACTGGTCTAACCATTATTAATTTCGCTTTACAGTGGTCTAAACAATCTAATTTCAAGCTGGACTGAGATTATATTATTTTTAATAGTGATCCGAAGATACAGGTTCTTTAACCGGTTTGGGGCTTGGAAGAAAAATAATCTATATATAGTAGAAAATTCTTGTTTTCAGTAGTAAACAGAACCGAGTTTTTTAACACTAAAGTCCTCTGAGAGGCTCAATTCCCAGAATCTCCCCGTGTCTTGAAAGTCTCTACAGATATGCACGTGATAACACGCGTCCACATGTCATCATGGGCGAGCCTTGACCCATCATAAGCTTTCTGTCTAAAAGTAACTTATTTAAGTAGAGAAAGAAGCTAAATCCAAATGAAATTGAACTGAGGCAGTAGGTGGAAAGGATTTCTATTAGAAAAAAAAAAAAATCAAGGGTCATAAAAATTTTTCGATTAAAATGTCTTAAACATCTCGAACTCTATTTTAGATTACAATTTGAGAATAAAATGTAAAAAAATAGAAGATTGGATTTATTTAATTTACACGAATGTTCACAATAATATGAGCACCTTAAGGGATTTGAGCCCTTTAAGGAAACATTAAGTCTTAAGGAAACCTTAAAGGGCTTGTCAATCAAAGAAGAAACGAGACTCGACGAAATTCTAATTGTCAATTCATTTAAATCTTAATTTATAAAATTAACCTGAAAATTAATCATTAAATTGAATTTTAAAAATTAATCATAATTAAATTAATATTAAAATTAATTCAGAAAATTAAATCATTTCCTGGTCGCCCTATGAAGAAAAATATTGCAAAGAAGAAAAAAAATTAAGCTTTTGTCTGGAAGTCACGGATATTAAGAATCCATATAGAAAATATTAGAATGTCACCTTGTTTCTTTCTTTCGATTTTTGAAAATAAATATTTTATGCTGTTTAGTCTATTCATCGATAAGAACATATTATCAGCTCTTGGAACCTTCATTCATTTTCTCGAACGAATGTAAAAATACTGAATAGATTGTTACACTGACACGTGTAGTTTTTTCCCGTGGCATAGGGCTAGTATTTTTTCGGGAATCTCTAAAATACATTGTGGTTATAGATTTTCGGATTTCGCTAGGGGTTGCGTTGTAGGACTAATCTCTGGGGACTTGTATATGCGTGCTCTGACCGGGCTTCATTTTGACCATTAAAATTTTATCTGGTTAAAATTTTATGTTAGCTGGAGTTCATTTATGGTATGTTGATTATACGTCCATACATTCAACGTATTAAAATTGGATTATACATTTAATGTATATTGATTATACGTGTATACGTTAACCGTATGATTATATGATTATATTTATTTCCAGGTAATGTAAAAGCTTCTTCGCTGAGGTCCAGATTTGAAAACTTGGCCAAAGAATCGGAAGATGAAAGCCGGAGAAGAGCAGAAGAAGAAAAAAGAAAGCGGGAAATCAAAGACAAAGAAGACAGGGAAAAAGAGCTGAACAAGAGAAATTTAGAAGCAAAGAAAATAGCAGAAGAAAAGGCTGCAACACCTGCTGCAGAAAAAACTACCACAATGGTAACTATTTTATCTTTTTAGCTCTTTCATACTTAGCAGGGTTGTTAGTTTTTAGGCTCATGTCATTTTTAGGCGTGATCGGACCAGGGTTGCCTCCTTTACGTTTATATTGAAGCAGTCATTGTAGATATTGAGTCAAGCTAAACCCTTAGGTGCTCGGAAAATAGGGGTTTAAAGCAGCGGGGACATTTTGAATTATATACATAGAATTGTTTTCCTGCTTTTGCGGAGCTCCTTTGCTTAGAGAAGACCCCATGAAGCTGATTTTTTGGGTAGTGTAATCAAGACTTGTAATTAGCTAAACCTAAAAATTGGTCACTTTTGTGTATATCAGGAGGATTTGGGATTTCTTGATCCCTCCTATTGTTCCTGGAAAAGATATTTGATGTTGTGTTAAACACTGCTTCCACACATTTGTCGCTATTCTGTAGTGTTCAGTGCAGAAGGTTTATCTCAGTTTTTGCATTCTCTGCATCAAAAATACCATGGTGTCAATCATACACAGAACTGCACATTATTATGTGTGCAGAACATAGAACTGCCCACAAAGTTATGTGCACAGAGCTGCTTACATGTTTTTGCATAACTGCTTCCCTTGGGGAAAAAACCATGATTGCTATTTTGTCGGTAGGGCAATCCGACTTAAAAAGAGCAAAAAAAAAAAAAAATGCCACTTTGTGACATAATAGGAAGATTTAGGAGCTCTTGGTCCCTCCCTCTGTCGCTCCTAGAAAGATCTTGAATAGTGTCTGAACTACGTTTTCCACATATTTGTGAGTGTTTTAAAACAAAGAGAAAAAAAAATCTTAAGATGAAGGAAAAAAAGGGGACTGCGGCGAGTATAAAACAAGGCATCTTCAATGCTAAATGTAGAAGAAACTAAATAAAAAAAAAACTAAAGTTAAAATCTAAAATAATCTATAAAATCTAAAATAAATAAAATCTATAACTAAAAACAATAAAAAAAAGAAACAAGAAATGACTCAATATCTATATTCTATTAATACCACTACGACTGAGCACCACAGAGTATTTCTATAAAGTAGATTTATCTTAACTTCAAGATTTTGGAACTAAAAATACCAAGGAGTCTATCGAATTCAAATTCATTTAATTCAAAAACAAGACAAAGCTCTCGTGGGCAAAGCCCAAATATGATGTCTCTTAGTCATAAATAGCAAAATAAAGTTGTCTGATAAAACTTCGTCAGGATAAAATAAACTAAAGAATAAAAACATTAGAGATCATTGTAATATTTCACATAGCTTGGCACAAAGCTTTTACTGTACCGCATGGTATTGCAGTGGACTGGGGTCAGTTTCGGAACCTTCTCAGCCACTTCCCTGGGGGGACGAGATCTTATAGAGACAAAAGGTGGGGGAAGGAATGATCAGTAGATGGGATGTTGGAGGAGGGAGAATATTCTCCATATTCTCGATAATGAGAGTATCACTCACTCTTCATATGAGTGGAGTCAGAATTTGATTTTTTTTTTAAATTTACTTTTTAATGATTTTAACTATACTTGTTTGGGAAAATAACGGCATAAACTTACCATGGACTTTGGACCAAAATTCATACAGTCTAAATTTCACTGACACATTCCATCCATTTTGTATTCCCCTTGGATTTTTAAAATGCCCTTTTTTGAATATTTTCATTGAAAAATTGAAAAACTACAAAATTCCCGCCCTAGATTTTGATAAATATATCCCTCTAACATTTCATGAATTGACGGCACTTCACCATGGGAATCGGCAGGAGGGCAATGCCCTCCCACCTCCCCGGGAAAAAATGCATTAAAAAGGTAATAAAAATAAAGAAAATGTTCAAATTAAACATAGGTAAAAACAAAGCTTTTGGTAGTATCTGTGAAATTTAAACTCTAGGAATCTTACTCTCAGGCTATAATTTGGAACAACCATCCAAATACTATCTTGCATAAAATAGCTTTTTAAAATAGTGAAAAGGGGATCAAGTCATCAAAAAGTGAATTTTTAGGCCATACTTGTTTATAATTTCCCCAGTCTCCCCCCGAAAAGATTGCCACCCTCAATCCCTTCTTCTGTGGGCACAAATCAGAATCAGCTTAACGCAGGAACAATGATGAAAACAAGCTGGTGGATCATTTTTTCAGTTTTTTATTCTCTTGTAAAATATATGTTTTAGTTTTATGAACTGCCTTATCGTATCTTTTTATACCTACAGGGGGGCGAGGTTGGAGTTCCCCGCCCTCCCTTGTGGGCATCCTTCTATCTAAATTGGATTATGTCTTTTGAATGGAATGAGAATTCACTTAGACAAATATGTTTTGTAAAATTAGTTTCAAGTTCTTAGTGCCAATTCTGTTTGCCACACCGTAAATTCACAAAAATACTTTCCTTGCGCAAACAAATGTGCTTTAATAAGAGCAAAACAATTCTGTATTTTAAAGAAAACTTATAAGATTCCCATTAATTTTTTGACCAAGAATATGTGCTACCAATCTATATTATTTCTTGTCTTGGAAAGTCCTCCTAATTACTCTTTTAAAATTTTGCACATTCCCTATGGTTTTATAATTCTCTCTCATTCTCGTTTCAGTTGTAATTATATACTGATGAGATGAATTTTTGGTTCTTCATAAAATTTTCGAAGTCCTGTTGGGGGTACCTCCATGATTACTCATGTAAAATGTTACATACTCCGTATAATTTCATGATTATCTATGATTTACATGTCGGTTGTAATTACTTACTGAGTAGATGAATTTGTGCTTCTTCATAGAAGTTTTTTCAACTGAATGTAAGGAGTGACATTAAAACTTAAAAACGCACAAAAATTATTCCGTATATGAGGGGAGCTGCCCCCTCCTGAAACCTCGCTCTTCACGCTAAAGTTTGACTTCTTGTCACATCCGGGTTGCAGCGGTAACTAGCAACCTAGTAAGAGACGACCAGGTCCCTTAGTAAAAAATAAAACAACTCATAGCTCATGAAAATAGACTCAGTTTAAAACATGAAGCACGCTATTAGAACCGCCTCTTTCGAACCCGAATACAGAAAACTTACAGTCCTTTGTCTGGAACAACAAGGAAAATATATTGGCTTGAAAATCAAGAAAAGTGGCTGAAACCACGATATTCTGCATCGAAGGTATCTTTTTCTTCTTCTTCTTTTCCTCCTCAGATAGCTTGGCACTGGAACATCATAGAGAGCTGTTTAATGGCTCATTTTAAAGGAAATTGATTGGTTAAAATATTTTGTAATTAAAAAAATAATTTTTAAAATATAATCAATTTTTTACGAAAAACTGTATTTTTCATGTACAAGATTGATCAACGACGTCATAATCGTAGGTATTAGCCAGGACGTCTCTTACTATATTCAATTAAAGGCCGTTGAATTTGAATGAGAAGTATTTTTTAAGAACTTTAAGACTTTAACGTAAAGAGCAAGGGTTGAGGAGCGGACATTCGCCTTTATTCATAAACCTAAGGAAACATATACCTTAAGTAGAGCAATATTGACAAATGTATGAATCACAAATATATAATTATAAATATATAAATCTGATTCACTGTTTTTTTTTCTATTTCTTTCTATAATTCCCTTTGCGTTTCACATCAATGTCATTATTGTTTGCTAATAAGGGGAATTGTTTCCCTTAAATGCCCCCCCCCCCTCTAGTGATTTTTTTCCTCTATTTGTACCTTATGCTCGGCTAGTTAGGGCAAATGAGTCATGATAAAGCTAATAATGCATAACAGATGCAATAATAACTTTTTTTTTTTATATTTTGCAGTAAATAAAATTAACTTTTTTTTTAGGCTGATGAAACTACAAGTCTTAGTAATAACACAAATATTTCACTAGTTGAAGAAAAGAAAATTACCATGGCAGAAGAAAGAAAAAATAACATTGCAGAAGGAAAACATTCAGTTGAACGAACGCCAATTACTGTTAGCCAAGAGAAAGAACCAAGAAACGAAAACCAAATTACCGCTGCTCAACAGAAACAACCTATTGACCTGCCGAACCTGACTGAAATAGAAAGCAAAACTGAATGTAAAGCCAAACTGATTGAAATCCAAAGCCAAACGGAAATAAATCAAACTGAAAGGGAAAGCCAAAAATCGACTGCAAAAGAACATCCTGTTGAAGTTCCTCCAAAAGAATTAAACCAGGAAATTTATTACGAAGACGTTCCTGAAGCTAAACAAAACGTTTATGAAAATGAAGAATTTGCAAATGTAAGATAATTGTCTTCTCGTCTATATATTACTTTTTGGATATGTGCCAAAATAGGTTTTAATTGGGAGTATAGCCTTCCTTGATTTTCAAGAGGGAACAGAAAAATTTTTATGAAGGACTTGTTGGAACAGGAAATTCTTTATGATATTGTTATGAAGGAACAGGAAATTTTTTATGAAGGATTGTTGAAGTACAAATCAAAATAATTTATTGGCGTCCCACACTCCCCCTTCCTCCCTCATACCTTAGTGAAGTAATGTCTGTATGGTTTATACCAGTTAGAGGTAACTTTAAAATGCAGCTAAAACCATTTGCATGAAGTACAAGTGCTGTAAATTGGCGGAAATTCTAGAAAGTTTTTATGCATCTTTTAAAATTAACTTTTTATGTTTTTTTGACAAATTGATTAAAAATTCATTTAAAGTAAGTTAAAGTTGATAAATTTGATAAATTTTGTTGTTTAACGTATAGTGTCTCGCCCCCAAAAAGGTTAAATGTTAAGCAATAGAGTAAAAACAAAAATTGAGAAAGCATAATAATATTTCAAGAAAATGAAAATGTCGAGGTAGAATAAAGATGGCAAAAAAAGAAATAAAACACTAAAGAGAACAAAAATAAATTGCTAATATGACATTAGTGTAAAAAGAAATATACGATTCATACAGAGACAGATGTCTTGCTGGGAATGGAATTCCAGACACATATCGCCCGATAGATTTGACATCTGTGGATAGCGAGGGAAGAGCTATATTGTATTTTAAATTTTCCAAACCCTTAGGGCATAACTTACAACCCTTGCTCTGGGGGCTGTGAGGGAGTGTCCTCCTCAAAAACATAATTTCTATCTGGAAATCAACTACGCTGAACAAAATGGCTATATCGTAATTTTGATTTGATATGTTTGGGGAAATAGTGGGCGTGGAAGGGGTGTTAGTTGCCTTCCAATCACTTTCGACTGTTAAAAAGGGCACAAGCCACTCCAATTTCGAATCGAACGAGCCCTTTTCGAAGTTTCTACGACAAAATTCTTAATTAAGCTTAATTGAATTTTGTATATTTTATCATGTTTTCTATTGATATTCCTAAGAGAGTCTTTGTACAATTACTTGGTTACCCCTCCCTCCCCACTAGCTTCTGTTATTTCTGCTCTCTAAGAAGAGATAAAATAATACATTTCTGTAAAGCAATGGTACCATGTCCTCTGAAAAGGTTAAATGTCAAGGAATAGAGTAAAAACAAAATTAAGGAAGTATAATAATAATTCATGAAAATGAAGACAGGAGAAGGATTAGTTAGAATATAGAAGTAAAAAAGAAATGAAATGTTAAATAGAGCAAAGAAAAATCACTATTAACGTATGAAACAAAGAAAAGCAGATATTTCGACTAGGACCTTCGCAAATTCGTCTTCAGTGCTCAGAAAAAATAAAAAAAAACGAAAACAAAATCGTATCTTTTGAATTAAACTTCACGAGAAATATCAAGGAAAAGGTGTCTTTTCTCTTCTCGTGAAGTTTATTTCAAAAGCTTAGATTTTGTTTTCGTTTTTATTTTTCTGAACACCGAAGACGACTTGGCGGAGGTCTTTGTCGAAATATCTGCTTATTTTCAATTCATATTGTTCCACTGGCTGACAACTACCCCTTTTTTTTTCTTTTTTTTTTTACTCGTACGTCATGCATTGGTTTTAGAATGCATTTACCACTTGTAATTAAGGTAAAAATAAATACGTAATTTATAGAGAGAGAAAGATGTGTTGCTGAGAATGGAATTTCAGACAAGTATCGTCCGATGGACCTGACATCTATTCCCAGCAAGGAAAGATACACATGGTGTTTTAAATTTTACAAACCAGGTTAATTTGAATTTTTTATTATATTTTATTATATAATACATAGTGTAATAATATATAATATACATAGTACATAAATATATAATATATAATACCACATATGTAATATAATAATATATTTATAAGATATAAAGTGATAACAAATTATATTTTTTATTAATATTCTATTATGTTTTCTCTTAAAAATATCCCTAAAAGTATCGTTGAATAATGTCCTGGCAATCCCTCCCTCCCCTCTATCCTCCTCAATGCACCTGTGTTTCTTGTATACAGATCGTAATGTTTCAGTTTTTTTCAGTATCACCGTTACGACTTGTCACCCATAGAAGAACAAGTATATGAGCCGGTAGTGCCTGCTTCCAATGGAGCATTTACAAGTCCTCTTTTAGAAAGAGTAGAGGCCGTGGAAGAATATCAACAAGAGGGTGTTGATGAATCAGAATGGGATGATTCAATTCCGCAAACTGCAGTGACGGCCATTGCCTTATATGACTATCAAGCAGGTAAATTTTATATCCTTATGATAGTTCTGACAAAAAGAGTAAATTTTAAACTCAGTAAATTTTAAATAAGAAAACTCATTGTAGTGGCTTGCTAATTTTGGAATTCAGTGGTGGAGGCAGATACAGAATTAATGTCTGGGGGTATCACCGAAACTTTGGCTCCCCACTGGTATTTTACACCCCTATCCCTGTAATTAGTGCAATTTTGATCAAGTAGTGGAAGAATATCAACAAGAGGGCGTTGATGAATTTGAATGAGATGATTCGATTCCACAAACTGCAGTGGCGGCCATAGCCTTATATAACTACCAAACGGGTAAATTTTATATCATCATGAAGGTTCTGACAAAGAGAGTAAATTTTAAAAGGCGAAAACAACTAAGCGATGTCGCTTGGTAAAATATCTGAATCTAAGCAAATAGAGCTAAAAGCTTCTATAAGAAAACTCATTGTAGTGGCTTGCTAATTTCACGATTCAATGGTGGATATAGAATTAATGTCTGGGGGAGGGGGTATCAACGAAACTTTTGCTCCCTCACTGGTATTTTCCGTGAAGCCCCCACCCATGTAATTAGTGTAACTTTTGATCTTCTGGCGGGGAGGGGGGGGGCATGTACACCAAAAACCAAGTTCTGGATTTGCCCCTGTTCCGAGATGTATAATATGAAAGTAGCAGCTTGCTAATTCTGGTATACTTTGAACACCAATAAATTCATGAGACGACATGGAAGTATCCCCCTATTTATAACATGTACCAGGCAACAACTCTTTAGAAAACGCACAAGCCGTGGAAGAATATCAACAAGAGAGCGTAGATGAATCAGAATGGATGATGCAATTCCGCAAATTGCAGTTATGGCCATTGCCTTATATGACTAATACTACTACTACTAACGCCTCACTGCAGCACCAAGCCATCTGAGGCCAACACAGCTACACGCGCTCCTCTCCATCCCAGTCTATTCAAAGCCTCCCTCTTTACACCCTCCCTGGAAGTTCCTATTTCCCTTAAATCTTTTTTTGTGACATCCTCCCACCCCAACTGCGGACGATCTGCTTTTCGTTTAGCCCTAGACGGTTGGCCGAAAAGGACAGTCATCGGCAATGTGTCATCCTTCATCAGCGGAACGTGCACTAGTCATCTCAACCTTTCTCTCATTACAGCCCTAGAAAGCTGGATAGAACCACACTTTTCGTGCAGCCTACTGTTTGAAATATGGTCAGTCAGCCGGGTTCCCAGAATAATCCGTATTTAATTTCTCTGGAAAACATCTAGCAAATTTTAATCCGCTTTTCGGAGCGCCCATGCTTCGGAACCGTATTTGACCACTGCCATCACTGTAGCTTCCAATATTCTAATCCTGGTTTGCAGACTCATCTTCCTGTTCTTCCAAACTCTTTTCACTGGTTAAAAAACATCTTGAGCCTTAGCTATTCTACTTTTAACATCTTCACTGCTCGCACCGTCTTTACAAATAATACTACCAGGGTAAGTGAAGCTGTCCTGATCAATCTTTTCGTTACCCAACTTTGATAAATCAAATAATATTAACATTTTGGTTACTAAATGTCAGTATATGTATATTAAAATGACAATGCACATTTATTTGTATTTTTTCAGTAAAGTGCAAATTATGTTTTGTCCTTGGGAAGGCATAGGGGTTTTGAGCCCAACTTAGGTTAATTTATGCTCGTTTTGAGTTTGACTCGTTTTTTTTTGTAATTTCTGTTTGTTTTGGGTTTCATCTATTTATCGATGCTGATTTGTGGTAGATTATTTGATTTAATTTTTGCCCGATTTTGGGTTAACGGACTTCTTTACTTTTCTTTGAAAAACTTATTTTGTGGAAAAAGTTTTTTTAATTAATTTCTGTTCGTTGAATATTGACATTGTCTTTTAACAGAAAAAGAAAAAAATACTTTAAATCTTTTCGTTTTTTAAAGAATTTATAGTTTGGCCTGCTATTTGTATGCTGGGGAAAAATTTTCAGCAATTTTTAACAACATACACCCTCTTAAAAATCTGGACACAAATAGTAGTGTTTAATTTAGTTTCATACCTCCTCTAGTTGACCTGAAATGGAAAATTTGATACCATTCACAAAAAAATCTGTTTACTTTCTTTGATAGCTTGGATACACTTACGCTATTTTGATTTGGTTAAATTTTAAGAGCAGAAGCAGCCTCGAAAGTTTAAACGTAATACCCTCAGTCGTTCTTGGGATACTGCTGAGATGCTTTATTGGGAATTAGCATTAACACAGTGCATTTTGATTTAATCTTATGGCAACATTTAGTTTTCAAACAAAAAGTCAAATGGGAGGGTGGGCATGGGAGGGGGATTAGTTTCCCTCCAATCACTTCCGAGTATTAAAGAGGGCATCAGCCCTTTCTATTTTCAATCGAATGAGCCCTTTTCGAAGTTCCTACGACAACTCCTTCGATACAAAGTTCCCTGGTATAAACAACAACAACAACAAAAAAATAATACATTATACCCACATCGATCTTTACTATAAAAATGTCAAGCCTTCCAATCACTTTCGACAATTAAAAAGGGCACTAGGCTTTTCGATTTCCAATGGAATGAGCCCTTTTTGAGTTTCTAAGACAGCACTTCCTATAAATACCTTATATTCCCCCAGGGCGTAAATTACAACTTTTACCCTAGGGGCTGTGACGATGGTTGTCATCCTCTAAGACTTAATTTCCAGAACTTTCAACTACTTTAAACAAAATGGCTATCTCAAAATTTTGATTGGATGTGTCTGGAAAAATGGTGGGCGTGAGAGGGGCGTTAGTCTTTCTCCAATCACTTTCAACTTTAAAAAAAGGCACTAGCCCTTTCAATTTCCAATCAAATGAGCCCTTTTGAAGTTTCTAAGACAACGCTTTCAATAAAAACCTTATATGCCCCCAAGGTATAAATTAGAACCCTCTCTCTGAGGGCTGGGGGGGGGGGGGTTGTCATCCTCAAAGACCTAATTTCCAAAACGTTCTACTACGTTGAACAAAATGGCTATCTGAAAATTTTGATTGGATGTGTTTTGGGCAAAGGTGGGCGTGAGAGGGGGGTTAGCTGTCCTCCAATCACTTTCGACTATTAAAAAGGGCGCTAGCCCTTTGAATTTTCAATTGAATGAGCCTTTTTTGAAGTTTCTAGGGCAACGCTTTCTATTAAAACCTGATATGCCCCCAGGGCATAAATTACAACCCTTGCCCCGAGGGTTGTGGGGGAGTGTCCTCCTCAAAAATATATTTTCTATCTGGAAATCAACTACGCTGAACAAAATGGCATATCAAAATTTTGATTGGATGTGTTTTGGGGAATGATGGGCGTGGGAGGGGCTAGTTGCCCTCCGATCACTTTCGACTATTCAAAAGGGCACTAGCCATTTGAATTTCCATTTGAATGAGCCTTTTTGGAAGTTTCCACGACAACGCCTTCTACAAAAACCGTATATGCCCTCAGGGCATAACTTAAAACCCTTACCCCGAGGGATGTAGGGGAGTGTCCTCCTCAAAAATATATTTTCTATCTGGAAATCAACTACGCTGAACAAAATGGCTATCTCAAAATTTTGATTGGATGTGTTGGGGGAATGACGGGTGAGGGGGGTGGGCTAGTTGCCCTCCAATCACTTTCGACTATTAAAAAGGACACTAGCTACTCCAATTTCCAATCAAATGAGCCCTTTTTGAATTTCTGCGACAATACTTTCTACAAACACCTTATGTTCCCCCATGGCATAAATTACAACCCTTACCCTAAGGGCTGTAAGAGCGGTTGTTATTTTCTAAGACATAATTTCCAGACCTTTCAACTAGGTTACACAAAATGGCTATCTCAAAATTTTGATTGGATGTGTCTTGGAAAATGGTGGGCGCGAGAGGGGCGTTAGTCTTTTTGCAATCACTTTCAACTATTAAAAAAGGCACTAGCCCTTTCAATTTCCAATCAAATGAGCCCTTTTGAAGTTTCTGCGACAACGCTTTCAATAAAAACCATATATGCCCCGAGGGGATAACTTACAACCCTCGCCCTGTGGGCTGGGGGAGGCATCCTCAAAGACCCAATTTTCAGAACTTTCTACTACGTTGAACAAAATGGTTATCAGAAAATTTTGATTGGATGTGTTTGGGGAAAAAATGGGCGTGAGAGGGGGGTTAGTTGCCCTCCAATCACTTTTTTATTAAAAAGGGCACTAGCCCTTTGAATTTCCAATTGAATGAGCCTTTTTTGAAGTTTCTACGACAATGCCTTCTATTAAAACCTTCTATGCCCCCAGGGCATAACTTACAACCATTGCCGCAAGGGTTGTGGGGAAGTGTCCTCCTCAAAAACATATTTTCTATCTGGAAATCAACTGCGCTGAACAAAATGGCTATCTCAAAATTTTGATTGGATGTGTTTGGGGGAATGCTGGGCGTGGGGGGGGGGCTAGTTCCCCTCTAATCACTTTCGACTATTAAAAAGGGCACTAGTCCTTTAAATTTCCAGTCGAATGAGCCTTTTTTGAAGTTTCTACGACAACGCCTTCTATAAAAACCTTATATTCCCCCAGGGCATAACTTAAAACCTTTGTCCCGAGGGTTGAGGGGGAGTATCCTCCTCAAAAATATATTTTCTATCTGGAAATCATCTATGCTGAACAAAATGACTATCTCAAATTTTTGATTGGATGTGTTTGGGGGAATGATGGGCGTGGGGGGGGGGGCTAGTTGCCCTCAGTCATTTTCGACTATTAAAAAGGGCACTAGCCCTTTGAATTTCCAATCGAACGAGCCTTTTTTGAAGTTTCTATGACAACGCCTTCTATAAAAACCTTATATTCCCCTTATACAACCCTCGCCCTCTGGGCGGGGGGGGGGCATCCTCAAAGACCTAATTTTCAGAACTTTCTACTACGTTGAACAAAATGGCTATCTGAAAATTTTTATTGGATGTGTTTGGGGAAAAAACGGGCGTGAAAGGGGGTTAGTTGCCCTCCAATCACTTTCGACTATTTAAAAGTGTACTAGCCCTTTGAATTTCCAATCGAACAAGCCTTTTTTGAAGTTTCTATGACAACACCTTCTATAAAAACCTTATATTCCCCCAGGGCATAACTTAAAACCCTTGCCC
Organism: Artemia sp. Qi Xiang Cuo; assembly: GCF_049724085.1. Taxonomy (NCBI): domain Eukaryota; kingdom Metazoa; phylum Arthropoda; class Branchiopoda; order Anostraca; family Artemiidae; genus Artemia; species Artemia sp. Qi Xiang Cuo. The sequence continues at coordinate 17,623,220 of NC_142811.1, forward strand.
CGAGGGTTGTGGGGGAGTATCCTCCTCATAAAGATGTTTTCTATCAGGAAATCAACTACGCTGAATAAAATGGATATCTCAAAATTTTGATTGGTTGTGTTTGGGGGAATGAGGGGCGGGGGGGGGGCTATTTGCCCTCCAATCACTTTCGACGATTAAAAAGGGCACAAACCATTTGAATTTCTAATGGAATGAGCCTTTTTTGAGGTTTCTTCGATAACGCCTTCTATAAAAACCGTATATGCCCTCAGGGCATAACTTAAAACCCTTGCCCCGAGGGTTGTGGGGGAGTGTCCTCCTCAAAAAGATGTTTTCTACCTAGAAATCAACTACGCTGAACAAAATAGTTATCTCAAAATTTTGATTGGTTGTGTTGGGGGAATGACGGGCGTGGGAGAGAAGACTAGTTGCCCTCCAATCACTTTCGACTATTAAAAAGGGCACTAGCTCTTTGAATTTCCAATCAAATTAGCCCTTTTGAAGTTTCTACGACAACGCCTTCTATAAAAATCTTATATGCCCCCAGGGCATAACTTAAAACCCTTGCCTCGAGGGTTTTTGGGGGGGGTCCTCCTCAAAAACATATTATCTATGTGGAACTCAAGAAAACTGACCAAAATAGCTCTATAAAAGTTTAGATTTGATGTGTGTGGGGTAATGATGGGCGTGAGAGCTAGTTGCCCTCCAATCACTTTCGACTATTAAAAAGGCCACTAGCTCTTTGAATTTCCAATCAAATTAGCCCTTTTGAAGTTTCTATGACAACGCCTTTTATAAAATCCTTATATGCTCTCAGGGCAGAACTTAAAACCTGGTTCCCGTACGTTTTAGGGGAGCGTTATCCCCAAAAAGATATTTTCTGTTTGGAAATCAACTGTGCCCATGAGAATAGCTCTCTAAAAATTTTTATGTGATGTGTTTGGGGGAATGACGGGTGAGGAGGGTGGGGGGGCTAGTTGCCCTCCAATCACTTTCGACTATTAAAAAGGACACTAGCTACTCCAATTTCCAATCGAATGAGCCCTTTTTGAGTTTCTACGACAACACTTCCTATAAACACCTTATATGCTCCTAGGGCATAAATTACAACCCTTACCCTAAGGGTTGTGAGGGTGATTGTCATCCTCTAAGACCTAATTTTCAGAACTTTCAACTACGTTAAATAAAATGGCTAAAAATTTCAATTGGACGTGTCTTGGAAAATGGTGGGCGCGAGAGGGGCGTTAGTCTTTTTGCAATCACTTTCAACTATTAAAAAAGGCACTAGCCCTTTCAATTTCCAATCAAATGAGCCCTTTTGAAGTTTCCACGACAACGCTTTCAATAAAACCATATATGCCCCCAGGGGATAACTTACAACCCTTGCCCTCTGTGCTGGGGGGGGCATCCTTAAAGAACTAATTTTCAGAACTTTCTACTACGTTGAACAAAATGGCTATCTGAAAATTTTGATTGGATGTGTTTGGGGAAAAATGGGCGTGAGAGGGGGGTTAGTTGCCCTCCAATCACTTTTGACTATTAAAAAATTTCCAATCGAATGAGCCTTTTTTGACGTTTCTACGACAGCGCGTTCTATAAAAACCTTATATGGCCACCGGACATAACTTAAAACCCTTGCCGCGAGGGTTGTGGGGGAGTGTCCTCCTCAAAAAAATGATTTTTATGCGGAAATCAACTACACTGAACAACATAGCTATCTCAAAATTTTGATTAGATGTGTTTCGGGGAATGGTGGGCGTGGGGGGGCTAGTTGCCCTCCAATCACTTTCGACTATTAAAAAGGGCACTAGCCCTTTGAATTTCCAATCGAACGAGCCTTTTTTGAAGTTTCTATGACAACTCCTTCTATAAAAACCTTATATGCCCCCAGGGCATAACGTAAAACCCTTTCCCTGAGGGTTGTGGGGGAGTGTCTTCCTCAAAAAGATATTTTCTATTTGGAAATCAACTATGCTGAACAAAATGGCTATCTCAAAATTTTGATTGGATGTGTTTGGGAGAATAATGGGCGTGGGGGGGGGGGCTAGTTGCCTCCAATGACTTTCGACTATTAAAAAGGGCACTAGCTACTCCAATTTCCAATCAAATGAGCCCTTTTCGAAGTTTCTACGTCAGCTCCTTCGGTACGAAGACCCCGGGTACGGAGAAGAAGAAGAAAAAAAAATAATACAATGTGCCCACATCGTTCTTTACTTAGGCAGCGCTTGTGCACTGCCTATGATACTACCAAGGTAAGTGAAGCTGTCCACCTGATCAATCTATTCATTAACCAACTTCAGCTTTTCATCTTCACTTATACCTAGCCTTAGTGACTTAGTCTTCTTAACATTGATTTTCAAAACTATTCTAGCACCCTGCACTCGCAAAACCTCTAAAAGTTCATTCATTTTGCTCAAACTTTCATCTAGGATGCTTAAATCATTGGCATAATCTAAGTCCAGGAGACTTTTTCCCCCCCATTTGATTCCGTGGTCTCCCATTGCCTTTCCTGTGCTCCTTAAGACAAAGTCCATCAAAATAATCCATATAAAGGGGGATAGAACACAACAAAAGTTGGAAGAAAAGTTGACTGCTAGATAGATATTAGCCTAAAATAAGGGGAATTTCTATGTAAGAAAATTTCTATGAGAAAGTAGACTCCTTTGAGTATCTTGTAAAAAAAAAGAATACCCACGTAAGAATTTGAGGACTTCTTTGAGTGCCTGTGTAAAAAACAATACCCGCGTAAGAATTTGAGGACTCCTTTGAGTACCCGTGTAAAAAATAATACCCGCGTAAGAACTTAGGACTCCTTACCCACGTAAGAATTTGAGGACTCATTTGAGTACCTGTGTAAAAAGGAATACTCGCGTGAAAATTTGAGGACTCATTTGAATACCTGTGTAAAAAAGAATACCCGCGTAAGAATTTGAGTATTCATTTGAGTGTCCGTGTAAAAAAACAAAAAACACGTAAGAATTTTAGGACTCCTTATCCGCGTAAGAATTTAGGACTCATTTGAGTACCTGTGTAAATAAGAATACCCGCGTAAAAATGTGAGGACTCCTTTGAGTCCCCGTGATAAAGGAATACCCGCGTAAGAATGTGAGGGCTCCATTGAGTACCTGTTTAAAAAAGAATACTCGTGTAAGAACTTACAGAAAAAAGTACCCGGATAAGCATACCGATAGTATATTTTTAACCATTGCGTAAACAGAAATATTCATTTTTTTTATGTAAAACTTTACCGATTCGAGATAGGTTTTTGCCAGCTCTGATCTGAGACAGAAGCGAACCGAAGATCTGCCCATGCGAAAACAAGACCTTGTCAGGCTACTTGAGATCGACCTACCGAAATTAGAATTTCAAATAACACAAAAAAGTTCTTGAAACCGATTTATTGTTTCAATTTTAATTTCACACCTTGGTTTGATGAAAGCCACGTGCAGTTAATTGATGAAACTTCCCCTTCTTTCAAAGACACTTTTTTAATATTTATAACCATAATTCTGGCATGGCCAGAGTTTTTTTTGTGAAGTCCTCACTCTAATCCACAGTCCTCAGTCCACAGTCCTCATAGTTTTCCTATTGTTTGTCCCATTCTAAGCCAAATAATTCCAGCTCAGATCCCCATTTGTATAGACTGTTTTCAGTTCTCCCTAAGCCTCAGCTCTCTAGCTCAGTAAAGCATTTCTATTATTAACTTGAAAGCGAATTAATTGGGCTATTGAAATTAAAGTTCCTGAAGTGCAGACAATCTTTACAAGGAGGTTTCAGCTCTCTGGATAACCTATTTGGGATAGATTTTGATGTTACAAATTCATTATAATGCAACCTAAATGCAGCGACAGCTGCAACCTAGCGGGCCACGCCCTATAGTAACCAAAAATTAAAAACGTATTAAAAAAGACTGGCTAGTGAGACAAAATTTTTACTTTTAACTTATTCAAGAATGGTAACTACTATCTCGATTGGTCCTAATAAAAAAAGTTTTTTTTTGAAAATCAGTTTGTTGGAATTTTGAAAAAATAGCCGAAAACTCCTCAAAAATGGCGTCGGTTTGAAGAGAAAAATAGACCAATAGGATCGCCATTGCCGAAAACAGCAACTTTCAGCTCCCTGGCTCGAACAACAAAGAAAATCATTTTTTTTGCATGGATAGCACCGATGTGTCTTTTTTCTTCACTGCTAGCGGGGCGCTGGAACGTCACTGAGAGCTCGTCTCGTCTTTAAGGGCTCGTCTGGGAGGATATTGCTATGTCTAGTGGCCTTTGTACTTAATAAAATGTAATATTAAAGTATAATGCAATTTTTGACAAAAAAAAAACGCATCTTCATATGCAAAATGAAATAACACATACATATTTTGGTGGGCATTTGTTGTACTGTAGTTCTGAAAATGAATATTATAGTTTGTTGTGGTCTTTAAGGGCACTAGGGTCCCATTTGCCTGTTTTGACCACTTTCGCTAATAACTTGCAAAGGGCAGCTTAAAGATGTAAGTAGGTTCAAAGGCAAATTAGTAGGCTCAAAGTTGAGGGGGTACATTCAATGAATTAATAGAATGTTTGGAATAATTGTCGAGCAGACAAGATGATGACAGCCGAAGCGTCATTTATAGTCAAGGATGTTGGAGTTTCTGCTGAGGAAAACATGGTTTGGTTAGTAATAACCAAACTTGTAGCAATAAAGTAATTTACCCACCCCACCCCGAAGAAAGGGAAAGGCCATTAACATTTACAAAATAATCTCTGAATAGCTGAATGGCTCAAGACACAGTTCATATAATTATCCAGTAAGCTTATCGCAGATCATTTCTGGTCTTCGTTCTCGGTGCGAAGAAAAAGCTCCTCCCACTTCTTTCTGCATTAGCGGGTTAGTCTGTTTCCGATTGTTTCCAACAAAGTGCATTTTTCGTAATAGCGGGTTTCCACTTGTTTCCGATTAGATCACAGTCTGACTTGTCTACCCATGAAAAGATCTGATGCCGCCTATGTTTCTATCTGCAAAAACGGTCTCTGGAGCACTCGCACCTTGGTCTGGGGATTTATAATGGGTGAGATAGGGAGAGATCATACTGGATAATTATATAAACTGTGGCTCAAGACGAGGACTTTATCTTGGTATGGCGTCATATACCCAGAAGATAAATAAACAGTTGAAGTGTCATCATAGGCAGCACAATAGCGCTGCCTAAGTAAAGAACGACGTTGGCACAATGTATTATTTTTTTTTCTTCCATACCAGGGCACGTCGTATCGAAGGGGTTGTCGTAGAAACTTCGTAAAGGGCTCATTCGATTGGAAATTGGAATGGCTAGTGCCCTTTTTAGTACTCGAAAGTGACCCTATGCCTAGAAAAAGACCCTAGGCTAGTGCCCTGTGCCTTCTCAAGGCCAGAACATAATTTGCACTTTGCTGAAAAAAACACAAATGAATGTGCATTGTCAGTTTAATATACATATGCTGATATTTAGTAATCAAAATGTTAATATTATTCGATTTATTGAAGTTATAAAAGTAAAAAACATTTATATTTCTTCAGTGAAGTGCAAATTATGTTCTGGCCTTGGGAAGGCATAGGGGTTTTGAGCCCAAGTCATGTTAATTTCTGCTCGTTTTGAGTTTGACTCGCTTATTTATTGTAATTTCTGTTCGTTTTGGGTTTCATTTTGCTTATTTTTGTTCGTTTTTGGTTTAATGGAGTTCTTAACTTTTCTTTGAAAAACTTATTTTGTGGAAAAGGTTTTTTTTATTAATTCATAGACAAGGACATGTTGGAGTTTCTGCTGAGAAAGGCATGGTTTGGTTAGAGTCTTAACAAGGTGGCTGAAAGTAGAGGAATATCCAATAATAAATTAAGAGTGTTGTGAGCAGATAAAGATGAAATACCAGGTACCTCTAGAATCGATTTCAAACAGTAAAGGTTTCGATGCAATGTTGGCTACAATCAGGATTGCAGCGGTAGCTAGTAACCTAGTAAGAGATGATCACGTCTCATAGTAAAAATACAATAGCCCATAGCACCAAAAGGAAAGGCAGATCGAAACACAAAGTACACCATTAGAACCACCTTGTCCGAAACCCATAGGAAACTTACAATGTAGCGAAAAGAATAAGGGCAAAATAACAGTAAGCAGGGTCTCGAAAGTATAGCTCGTGAGGATGTACCGAGGCCACGAAGCAAACACACATTGAAAAGATGAATAACAATTAATTGGTAAAACTTGTAGTGACAAAGTAGTTTATCCACCCCAAAGAAAAGGAAAGACCAATCAACATTTAAAAAGTAATCTCTGAATAGCTTGTGCCTTTCGATAAAACAATCCATGGATAGCGGTAGCTTGCATGTAAACATACGAATTATACTAAAAATGTTATCTATGACGTTCACTTAAGACGAGGACTTTATATAGGACTTTATAGAAGATGAATAAACTGGTTGGCTAACTTGACCGAGCTTTCCGATGAAATTATAAAACAAAACCTCATGAAAAGCTTGATGTGTATGTGCAGGATTATTGACCCTTCTTGCCTACTCGCGTGACCCTTCTGGTCCTTGCGGTCAGCTTTGCAGTGTGTTACTACAGCTGAGGTCGAACTATGGGCCCCGTTTTACCAAGCTGAGATAAATATTAATCTGCCACCACAGAATCATGAAAAGCTTTGATAGATGCCGCACTGATAAGCATGGTTGTAGCAGGAGCTGCAACCTTATAAAGGACTAACCACGGCCTATTGTAACGAAGAATAAAAAAACGTGTCTAAAAAAATAGCTTGTGAGGAAAAATTTCCATTTGTAACTGATTCCGGAATAATAACTAGGGTCTCGATTAGTCTTAATAGTAAAATGTTATTTTGAAAACAAATTTACTCTAATTTCGAACGATGAAATTCGGTAATTTCGAACAATGAAATAGTAAAATGTCATTTCGAAAACAAATTTCGGTAATTTCGAACCTGAAACCCCTAAATATGGCGTCGGGTTGAAACAAAAAGTAACCATTAGAATTATCATGGCCAAAAATCCTATTCAGGAAACTTTCAGCCCCCTGGCTTGAACAACATGGAAAATCACTTTTCTGCATGGGTAGCACGGATGTGTCCTCTTTTTTTTAAATAGGTTTTAAAAAAGAAAGCAACCTATTTCTTCTTTTTTTCTGAATGTTTGCATGATATCAATAATCGTCCTTAAGGATTTTTAATCTGCGTCATGTATGCTTGTTTCATCACAGTTGCAGCGACAGCTGCCACTTACTAAGGAACGAACCACGGCCTAGTGATAGAAAATTACTATCTGCAGCAGGTTCAGGAATCATATCTTTTATTTCAATTAGTCTTAATAGTAAAATTTCATTTTAAAAATAGATTTATGGGATATTTGAAAAACACCCTGCAATCCCTTGAAAATAGTGTTGGATCGGAACGCAAAGTACGTTATTGGGATTGCCGTTTACAAAAACCCCATACAGAAAACTTACTGTCCCCCCCCCCACATTGGACAACAGCAAAAATTATTTTTTGCATGGGTAGCTCCTCTTTTTTTATTAATCATAACTCGGGTTGATATACCGAGTATACCGAGTATTATGAGTATTAGAATGGTATTAGAATGATATTTGTATATAGTTTATTCATGATTTTGTATCTTCAGCGGTAGTTTTTGACATACCAAAAAACTAAGCTCATCTACCTGTCTAAATAATACCTCTAAATAATACCCTTCTACTAAACCCGTCTAAAAAACAGAGCGGACAAAGCACGTAAAAAAATGTAAGAAAAAATACAAGTTACAGACACAAAAAACTAGCAAAAGTGCGAAAATAAGGAATGCCAATCAGAGTTTGTATCCACCGCTTCCAGGGGGGGGGGAATAGGTTGGAGTTAGCTCAATATGACGCTATCTTCCTTTGCTGCAATAAATTGTATTGTTGAAATTTTATTATATAAAAGTTATTGTTGTCTTGTCAATTGTTTTTGGTCTTTTTATCAACGAAAATATAGAGTGTTTATTTTTTCAAATGAAGATACAAAGGAAAGGTGCTTTTCGAAACTAGTGGGGAGGGGTTGTATTTTTTTCAGGTTGTGATATTTCCTGCAATTGAAGGTTGAGGATCAACAAAAGCTCTCCTTAATCGTCACTCTCTTCTATTGCATCCTGCTTAAAGATTGCATTTCCTGCATCATATCCTGCAACGAAAGGTCCCCTTGATTGTTGGTCTCTTCTATTACTTCCTGCTTTCGAAAGTTGCATTGACTTTTTCCAAATGAAAAGGGGTTGATTGAAGGCTCTTGGCAAAGTCTGTCCAGCGTTTCACTTCTAGTCTCGGTTAAATATTTTCTAAGGTCGTCTCTCTCTTCTTCCGTAGGAAGAACAGGTTTAGTTGTTCTGGGATAAATACTTTGTTCCCAAGTTCTTACTTCTTTTATGCTCTGAATGTATTCTTTTGCAGCTTTGTTTATAGACATCGTGGCTGCATTCCCCTCATCACATTCATCGTGCATTTTTTTAATTATATCAAGCAGAAGGCTTGCGGATTGAGGATTTAGTTCTTTTGGTATAGATCCGGTTGAACAGTCTGCTAGGTAACGATAAATAGCAGCAAAATCTACACCCTCACTTTCTTCTGGTGAGGCATGGTCTTCAAATTCAGCGATGAAGTTGAGGGCCTGTGGCAAAGCCATTGCTTTTAATGCTTCGTAACCAGAGAAGAAAGGTTTTTCCAACCAGTGTTCGAGAATTAGCATCTCTAACTTTGTGTCACGTGGACTCTTGGACTTGTCTTTGTGACGAGATGCTGCTGTGACATGGGCTAACAAATTTCTGATGTCTTGTTCACTCTTGTTTGGCATCATGTTCTCCGAACTAACTTTGTTGGAACCATGCTCTTTCAGTAGCTTTAAGAAAGTTTGCATGTCTTCGTTGCTCCATTCAAATCTACTGGGCTTTTTCGAAAGCTCCTTTTCAGTTGAGCTTTCCACGTCATTCTCAAGTTTTTTTTTCCGTGGAGAAATAGTTTTCTTTACTTCACCAATATGATGGCGCTTGGCTTTTGGCTTTACTGGTTTACTGCATTCATTTTGAAGAATTTCGTTTTGATCTTTACTCTCTGAAAATGATGTAGAACTCATACTTGAAAAACAGTAGTCACTAGACGTATTCAGCCCTCCAACTTGAAAAGGAATGTCACTTTCCCTACTTTCAGTGCTTGTACAAGATCTGCGGGAAGTAAATTGCTCGGCGGGCTCTTTCGAAAGCTCCTTTTCAGTTGAGCTTTCCACGTCATTCTCAACTTTTCTTTCTCGTTCAGAAATATTTTTTTTCCCTTTAACAATATGACAACGCTTGGCTTTTCGCTTTACTGGTTTACTGCACTCATTTTCAAAAATTTCGTTACTCCCTGAAAACGAGGTAGAGCTCATACCTGAAACACAGTAATCACTAGACGTATTCAGCCCCCTAAATTGAAAAGGAAGGTCACTTTCCCTATTTTCAGTGCTTGTATAAGATGTGTGGGAAGTAAATTGCTCGGCTGACTCTTTCCCATACGGAAACATATCTTTGCTTGAGATAGATTGTTCTTCATATAAATTAGTACCAGTTGAACTCGCATTTAAAACACAGTGGCCGCTAGACGTATTTGGCAAAGGTTGAGAAGATCCACATTGCATGCTTTGAGGGCTTGCATAAGGTATGTACGGAGTAAATTGCTCGTCACGCTGTCTCCAGTACGAAAGCATTAAATCATCTCGTATACTTGCAATGGGTGTAAAATTTTGAGGCATAATGTTGCCTTGCATTCTTGAGGTGGATAGTTCCTCGTGCAAATTTAATCCAGGTTGAATATCTTGTGTGCTTGGAGGAGGGGGTGCATAATAAGTACATTGCTCAACTGGACATCTTGTTCCATATGGAGGTATTATACTCCCTTTGACGCTATGAGTGGCTGTAAAAGTGGGATATAAAACGTGATCTGTAGATATTTGGCCATGTTGAGGAATCACAATACTTTGCGCATCTTGAATTGGTATAGGGGACATGTACGCTGGCATCCCGCCGGTGTTGTCAATCTCCCCATATAAAGGAGTGGCATTATTTTCCATGCTTTCAGTAGCATTCTCTTTGCTCAAGTGCTCAGAATTGGATGTGTTTTCTCGACCCATTTCCAGTCTAGTTCCGAATCTATTCGTATCTGTTTTAGGCTCGTATTTTTTTGGATAATAATATTCACTAGAAAAAAGATCCATAGTATGAAAGATATATTATCTGCATGTACTTCAACATTACATGGTAAATACTAGTTACACACGGCGTTGAATCAATGGAGACCCATTTTATTTGTTTAGCTAATATTCGCAGGCTCGTTTATACACGTCTTACTTTATTTAATATTGGGATTTTTTTGCTATTTATGTTTTTTGTATATTTGTCTCTTTTGCAGAAAAAAAGGCTCAAATTACATGGCGTTAGAAGCGTATATATTTTATATACGTATGTAGTATGTATGTTGTATGCACTAGCTATGAAACTCGTTCTCTTCATCTGGCCTCGAAATCAATTTTCCTCGTATCTGTAAGACGTAAAATTATATCTTCTTTGTTTATAAGATCAGATGTATTTTAATCTGTCCTTTGAATTTGCAGCTATATTATTCTAGATAGAAGTTTAGAATTGTCTGTAAATAGTCCTGGAACGAGTAGAAAAATTTCAATGGAAGAGAGAAGTTTATATGTCCTGGAATAATTTCTGTCTTTTGAATGAGCAACTAAACTTTTGAAGCTAGAAGCATAAAAATTGTTTGAAAACCTGAGTGTCTTCACGAATTAACCCGTCATATGTCGAAAATTTCATATGTCGGTAACTTCCTTTCTGCTTTCTTTTTCTTTCTTTTCTTTCTACTTTTTCTACGTTTTAAATTCTTTCAAAAAGGCTTTTCTTTCTTTTTATTTTTATTACTAATTTTTCACTTTTCTACTTTTCACTTTTCTACTTTTCAAATTCTTTCTACTTTCTACTTTTTGAATTCTTTTTCTTTCTACTTTATGTACAAAAAAAAACTGAACACCGTATGTTTCTTGTGGAGTTAAATACAGTATATGAACAAAATTTCATTATCTTTCGTCATATTTAATTTATATCATCATATTTTTTTCAGCGGCAGATGATGAAATATCGTTTGATCCGGATGATGTCATAACTAATGTTGATATGGTATGTACAATTATCTTTTTCTTCTCCTTTCTATTCTCCTGTTCATTTAATACAATCAACTATTAATTAATGGGGGGAGGGGGTGCGGAGAACCTATCTGAAATAACTCAAAATCCCAGTCGACATAAACTATGTCGAGAAATTCAAAATTTGCCTTTGTGAGAGCTTGGCTTTGTAAAACGAGCGTATACGTCAGGTATGTATTTGGTAATTTATTGGGGGGGGGGGGAATTAAAAATAAAAGGAATTATATTTGAAACATATAGGTAAGGACTATCCAGAGTTTTTTTTATAGGGGGGGGGGGGGCATAAAAATCTTTACAAAGCGCATCGAAAATTTGTTATATGCATTTTGTTACTTTTTTAAGGGTCCGACAAAAGAGTTTAAAGCTTAAACCCCCCCCCCCACCCCGGATGCGGCCTTGCATATTGGGAAATTTGTTAATACCCTTCTTCTTCCCCCTGTGCACGTGTTAGTTACATTTCTTTGCTTTTTAAGTATTGTAGCCGTCAAAAATGAAAACAGCGAAAGTTGTTTGTATAGACTGTAAAATTTGGAATATAATTGATAATGTGTAGAGGAATTTAAATGATTGATACTTATTCAAAAATAGTACTATAAATCTGTTTTATAGTCAAATCCAAAAAGTTCTGGAAAAATAACTTTTGAGGAATATATTCTTGAAGATAACTGACAAGAATCCTTTTAAATTGTTAAAGAATTTGCAAGATATATTAAGCTTCCGATAGAATTTAATAACAATCAAACAATTTCTAGGAATGGAAACATTGCCGAAATCCGGGTTGCAGCGGTAGCTAGCAACATAATAAGAGACGATCACGTCCAATGCTAAGAAATATAATAACCCATACTACTACTAATACTAACAACTCCCCGCAGCACCAAGCCGTAACTCTTAAAAATAGAGTCAGATCAAAACAAGAAATACGCTATTAGAACCGCCTTGTCCGAAACCCCTATAAAGAAAACTTACCGTCCCTTGACTTGAACAACAAGGGAAATATATTGGCTTGAAAATCAAGAAAAGTGGTTGAAACCACGATATTCTGCATCGATGGCATTTGTTTTCTTTTTTTTCTCCTCAGATAGCTGGGCAGTGGAAAATCATAGAGAGCGGGTTTAATGGCTCATTTTAAAGGAAATTGCTACATCTAGTGCCTTTTTTAACTAAAAATAAAACAATTTTTATAATAGAATAAATTTTTACAAACAAAAACTGCTTTTTCGTCTACAAACTTGATGAATGATGTTATAATCGTATAGGTTATAACCACATATGACGTAATAAGTGAATGCAATATTTATACATGCTTATCTTTCGACCGGATAATATAAGAAATACATAATTACATAAGGGATAAAAATCAACCAGAGCCATTGGGGACGCACAGGGCGTCGAATCGAGTTTCAGTTGCTTGGTATTTTTTACAGGGACAAGTAGTAAGCTTGTCGCCTAACCTGTATGCGGCTGGGATCAAACCCTGAGCCTCGTATTGCCAAGCGGATTCACTGTGCTACTATAAGGTTATTGTCCAAATACTGTTAATAAAGTATTCAGAAAAAAAACCTTCACTTCAGAAAAAAAAAACGGTAAAACATTTTATAAATTAAAAATATATTTTGATTTCACTGTTTGTAATTGATTGCTAAAATGGAAATGATTCAATCCCAGTTTCAAGGATTATGATGATACTTTAAAGGTTTTAGATAGCTAGATGGCTTGATTGAAAGATTTTATGGCTTGGCCAAGTTTTGCGGATGAAGGGCATTAGAAAGATTGATAAAAGCTAGAAAGAAGGACGATTGCCTAATATCCAGCTTGGCAATTTGGCAATCAATTGCCAAATTCCCAGTTTGTCAATTTGGCAATCAATTGCCAGAAAATGATGTGCCCCAGCCGCAGTGAAGTCAGTAAAAAAAAAGTCATTCGATAAAAAATTCATTATAAAGAATAAAATTTCGATAAAAAACACAAAAAGATTAAAACATGTTGATAAAAACATCAATCAATTCTTATTAATCATCCGTGTTCTTTTTTTGTTTTAAAGTCACAGTTGTGTTGCAAAAGCTAAATTTTTTTGAAAAGCCTATATAAACACTGGTTTGTTGATAATGAATTTTACTTACATCCTTTTAAATTGTTAAGCCGTAATTTGCAATGAGAAATGTATTTTACTTCCTATAAGCGGTAATAGCAATAAACAATGAAACAATATCTAGGAATGGAAACATTGTCGAAATACTGTTGACCAAAAATCAATGGCATTTCGCCTTCACGCCAGAAAAAAGCAATAAAACATTTTATATTTTAACTATATCATTATAAAATAATTTAAATAAAATTAAAAATATTTTATATTATAATGTACATTAATTGAACTCTACACTCTTATTAATAATCGTTTTCTTCGTTTGTTTAAGGTCATACTTGTTACAAAAATAAATCGCTAGAAATTGTTTGTGAAAGCCTATATAACGACAAATTGTTTTAAAAGCCTTGTTGCCAATAAATTGTACATAGGCCTACAGTCTCATGAATATACTGACAAGATCCCAATTAGAAGTTTGATATTTTTATTAAGAGACTTTAGTGTCCAGGCTGGTACAAATAGAGGTAGACGATGTCCTAACTTAGGTAAATTTTGTTTAGGAAAGAAACAGCAATGGCAATACACTGATACAATCTGTAGGTAGTGTAATCCTGTACGTTATGTAGTTATATGTACTATGGTTATAGTTAGCTAGTTATATAGTTAGTTATAGCTATTTATAGGTTATACGTACGTTATCTGTGCGTAATCGAGTTATAACCTGTACGTTATTTGGTCATAAACTGGTCCATAAGTCAACGTGGTACTCACAGTCTTTGACTTACATTTTATTTTAAATTGAAGACCGGCAGAATCCATACAAAACATTTTTTTTTGTAATTTGCAGTACGATAGACCCAACTGAATTGAGGCTCACGCCTCAAATGACCATTGACTCCACACCCCAGGTGGCTGCAGTTACACCACTTATCCCCACCGCAAGCCAGGACTTGGGTATTGGCGACACCGGAACTCGAACCCGCATCCTGAAGGGCATGGGATTGCAAGTTATGTGTGTTATTGCTGTTAAAAGTAACGATCACAATCTAGTAGTATCAAGACTCAATTTAAAGCTGAAATTAGGAAGTATCACTCCTTTCCGGATAACCATGATTTTGATTGACTCCGGGATGAGACTCTGATATTAAATTTCCAGGAACAGCTGAATATGAAACCGGGGAATTTAACTTTACAGGAACAGTTGGATATGAAAAAGGAGAGCATAGAATTTGACAATATAAAAGCTGGTTGGAATGACCTTAGGAAAATAGTTTGCAAAGTAGAAGAAGATGACATAGGGAAGAAATTTTGAAATTCAGCGAAAACGGAATATTAGCGAAAACGGGGGAAAGGGGAATAGGTTTTTAAAAGAAGTGTCTGAGTGATATATTTTACGACAGTAAGAAAACTTGGAAATAAGAGAAGTAGAGAAATTGAGAGCGTTAAAGTTGAGCATTAAAGCTAAGTAAGTAGAGCTGTAAAGTGTAAATTAAGAAGATATGGAATGGAGGTCATTGGTAAAGTTGTCGAGGATCTGGAAGAGACAATCAGATAACATAACAATAAGATTGTATTCATTTCATTGACATGTTAAGAAACTGAGAGGCAGTAGTCAGTCTGGAATTGTCCTAATTAAAGATATCAATTAGTGAAAAAAAGAGAGATGTGCAAGACATTTTGAAAATATTTTAAACCGTGATAAAGCTGATGGGAATGACTATACTGAAAACACTTTTGGACAATTTGGAACTGATGGAACATTTATTTTGCAGAAGAGGTGCTAGAGACAGTAGTAAAAAATTACAAAGCAAATAAAGATAAAGTTGATAAAGTTAATGGTTAAGTGTGGTAATTACAGAGGCACTTGCTTAACTTCTGTAGGAAGCAATTTACTTAGCGTGGTGATACCCATTAGACTAAGAGGTTTTGTTTTGTTTACCCATTAGACTAAGAGGTTTTGTTTTGTTTACCAGTTAGACTAAGAGGTTTTGTTTTGTTTACCCATTAGCCTAAGAGGTTTTATTTTGTTTACCCATTAGCCTAAGAGGTTTTATTTTGTGGATGCGTGTTTTTTTTTTTTTTTTTTTTTTTTTTTTTTTTTCAGGGATGATCGTATCGATCCATTAGTCCGAGAATATCGTAAGAGGGCTCATTTGAACGGAAATTAAAAGTTCTAGTGCCCTTTTTAAGTGACCAAAAAATTGGAGGGCAGCTTGGCCCCCTCCCACTCTCTTTTTTTTCCCGAAGTCACCCAATTAAAATTTTGAGATAGCCATTTTGTTCAGCATAGAAGTATATTTTTTTGAAATGTGGAGGTATTATATAACAGTAATACGTATGCCATATAACTATGGGCCAGGAGCGACTAAATGTGTTAGTTAATGAGCATAGAACGCGAAAACTAGAAGCAATTCATTGGAACGAGATAGTAGATAATTTTGCAGAGGCTTAAGTAAGAGAAGTCAGATTTAAATAAATGGAAAATTTCGTCAGTAAATAAAATTTTGCTAATACATGAAAGTTTCTTGAAAATGGCCTGAAAATTTGGATAGTATTTGGAAATTGTGAAGTTAGAAAAAAATTCTTAGTACATAATATGCAGAATAATTGAACGTAACGTATTAGACAGGCACACCCGCTATACTTTACAGGCTAAGAGAGACAAATTCTGAAAGGTTCTGTTTTACTCTTGGTCTGCTATTTTATATTTTACTCTCAAGCCATAATCCAACCTCTATGAGAAAATAAGCTCAATTTTGTCTTAGAATGTCTAGCTAAGAGATCTCAATCAAATTTTGTAAGGAGTAACAATAAGTATACTAGTGGGGCTTTGGGTGTCCACACAAAATCGATCCCTGATGGGTGAGTCGCTAAATTCATTTCAGCAGGGTATTTGACTGAGAAGATCGCTGTATCTCAACCAACTCTGTTGGAAGTTTAAGCCAGTGTCCTAGACCCAGACTCAATATAATCTTTCTTGGATGGAAAGGGGAGGGATGTATATTTTTGTCATAACGATATCTTCTGGAAGGTGTTCTCAGATTTCAACCATACTTGGTATACAAAGAGGAGGGAATATCCTAGATGTGCCTTTTGGACATTGCATACACCAATAATTTTTTTTTTGTTTGGGGTTCTCTAAGTGCTTGCCATCGCAACTTTAACCAGAGCGAGCTGTGGGTGAAACCAAAAAAAACTCATGGGGTTAGACCTTTGAGTTGGCTCAGGTCCAAATAGTAT
This sequence comes from Artemia sp. Qi Xiang Cuo, assembly GCF_049724085.1. Lineage (NCBI taxonomy): Eukaryota > Metazoa > Arthropoda > Branchiopoda > Anostraca > Artemiidae > Artemia > Artemia sp. Qi Xiang Cuo. The sequence continues at coordinate 17,639,762 of NC_142811.1, forward strand.
CAATTCATCTTTTGTTTGAACTTGCTCAATTGCTAGTTTGCTAGTTTTGTATCTTGAATAGATACAAACGTAGGTGAGAATATTTTTCGTGGCGGCAGCAGAGTGGTGACTGTCTGATTTTTGCTTCTTTAATCGCCTTTAGTTCCCAAATTTTAGTTGATGTGTCGTTTTTTTTATGAGAACAAGCCGGCAGGAAATTTTCTTTTTTTTTTTCAGTTCAAAAATGATGGTCTAATCTTTTAAGTGAAAGTTTGCTAAGCAAAATTTCTTGTTTGCTGCTGTTAAACCTACTATTTCAAAATTACTTTTGCAGATTGATGAAGGATGGTGGCGTGGAGAATGTAATGGAAGATATGGCCTTTTTCCAGCAAATTATGTCCAAGTCCAGCAATAAACTTATGCAATCGTCCATTTTGTTTTGTGATTTCTTTGAGGGTGTTGTCAATTTTTCTGTTGTTTTTTTTTTGGAGCTTGTAACTTATGTTATTGTGGATGTACTGCCCGTCTTAGCAACAAAGATGTGCTTTAAGAAATCCTTAAATTTAGGCAATTGCTATTTTATATGAAGCAATCCAATTCAGTCATTTAAGATAATTTAATTCTCTGAAGATTTCAAAATCAATTCATTGTAATATGTATTTTTTTTTTCAAAGCTAGGCTCTGTGTGGGATCGAATATTGCTTCGGCACCTAGGTTTCGCGGTGTCTGGGTTGTAAAATTCGTTCGTCTGCCTGGCAAAATAATGAAATAAATAAAAGCCTATTGTTTACGCATGCCTAGATATGAATTATTGGTAATATTTGTCGGATAAGTTTTAAAGGTGTCTTCCTTTTTTCTAGAATTGTTAAAAAACCTTCAATTGAATGTCGTGTCTGATCAGAGGAGAGTTTAAGATAAGTTCAAGATCAACTCATTGTGATATATAAATTCTTTCCCAAAACTAGGCTTTGACTAAGATCGAATTTCGCTTCAGAATCCAGATTTCACGTCGCTCAGAAAAAAATGGCTTCACGAGGCGAATGTTTGATTCTGTGTGGTTTCAAAGCACAAATGTAAAGGGGTTTCTCTGCCTGACAAAATAATGAAATAAATAAAAGCCTCTTGCTTATGCGCGCGTAAATATGAACTGTTAGCAGTATTTATTAGAAAAGTATCCCTATGAGTCTCTTCCTTTTTTTTCTAGAATTATTACAAAATGTCCAATTGGAAATAGCGTCCGATCAGAGGGTGAGTTCAAGATGAATTTAAGATCATCTATGTTAATATGTAATTTCTCTGTCGAAGCTAGGTTCTGACTGCAGTCGATCTTCAAACTTTGATTTACGTCATCCGGGGAAAAAAATGGCTTGGTGCTGAGGTTCGATTTCTCCCTCTTTTGAATCCGATTTGGAGAATCCACCTTGCAAAATATTGAAATAAACGAAATCTTCTTGTTGATGGACGGGTGAATATGTACCGTTAATCAATATGTACCATCAAACAGGTATACAAATGAATTTTACTATTTTTATAGATTTATAGAGGCGCCTAATTGAATATAGCATCCGATGAGGCATGCCAATCTTAATTAATATAACGACGTCGCTCGTCTTCTTTCATAACTATGTATCAGTAAACTGTCGAACATCTAAGCAGTATTTTGTCATGATTATTGTATTTCTTGGGGAAATTACAAGGAAAACACAGAGAAACACAGGAACCAATTAGGTCTTTAAAAGGCAGAATTATTGGCTTTCCTCCCTTAAGATCGGCTTACGGCTTATGTGATTGGCTCCCAAGTAATTTGCTTACACAAATACGTCACAGACGGAAACCAATAGAGTTAGAGCGCATTTTTTTTTAACACAGAATCATAGTAAAGTAATATGTCTTGTTCCGTTTAGTTTAAATATATTGATTCGTCCAGGTGGGCTTTTTTCACTTCAAATGCTGAACCCTTGAAGGTTAGCGCCTTTTTCTGTTTTGTCTGCCTTATTTTGACCCTAGAAGAGTTCAGCACCATCTACGGATCAGTTCACATGCTTTCTCCTGGTTTTTCCTTAACGGTGCTAACGGTGCTAGTGTGTATATATTCCATTGGGATTCTTTTTTGTATCCTAATGTGTAGTTGCACCATAGAGATAAAAAAAAATGTAGGCCCTGATTCGACAAGCTTTTCCAGTCTGATTTTGCCGTTAACTCGGAGTTGAGTTAACGTTTAGAATAGAACTTGTGTTATAGAAGAATTTAATAAATGAACCAACCAGCGAGAATCGGACTTCTATACTTTTTCATTCTTAAAATGGTAAATTCTTAAAATCAGCGTATTTGTCGCATTGATTTTTTTTGTAGATGGGGGAGGGGGAATTGAAATTTTGGCGTATTTTCACCTCTATGGGTGTGTCATCTATTGTTAGGTATCTTCAAACGGTTGTAACTAATTTTAAAACTGTTTTAATACAATATTTTATTCTGCGCCAAATTTTTAAATTTATTCCTAAATCTGATGTTATGAACAAGGGCGGATCCAAAAATTTTTTTCGGGGGGGGGGTACTAATTTTTGACTCAGTTTTCGGCTAATTTTACTGATTTTTACCTAGGTTTTATTAATTTTCGACTTACTTTCGACTCGGTCAAAAATTTCGGGGGGGTTCAAACCGGGTAACCCCCCCCCCCCTGGATACGGCCTTGGTTATGAATTAATAATGAAAGTTGTGGAACCAAAAGAAAGAGAACTAACCCGCATGCAGTACAAAAGAAAGTACTGGGAACTAACCGGCATGCTGGTGCTGAATTTTGATATGTTCCATGTTTATGTTGAGGGGTGCACTTAATTTCAGGCCATGTCCTATGTACTATTTTATTGAGGTTGGGTTTTACTATTTTATATGACCTACTTACCGGTTAATTGTTTTTGTAAATTTGTTTAATGTTCGACTAAGTAGCTATCTTACAGATAAACATATAGTTGTAAACATAACAACATAAAGTAAGATATCAAACATAGTAACGTATAGTAAAATGTGCAATTGTAGACATGGTAACATGTTAAATGTAGCAGCATATAGTAAAACATATAGTTACGAACATAGTAACATATTAAATATAGTAATATATATTTAAATAACCAATTGTGAACTTATTAATACGTAGTGACATATTAGACATAGGAAAATATAGTAAAACTTGTAGATGTAAACATAGTAACATAGATTTAAACACACAGTTGTAAGCATACTAACATATAGTAACATGATTGAACATACAATTAAAAACATATTACCGCAGATTAACATATTAAACATAGTAACATATAGTTAAATACATAGTTAAAAACACAGTATGCCATTCAACGCTGCTTGCCAATAGCATAATTGCTACCGTCACAAATTCCATTTACAACTGTTTATGGGCCCCTAACTACGTTGTGACATTTCGTCGCTATTATGCCTGAAGGTTGTACCTGACATCTTTAACCCTCTAAACTAATTGCCTAAAATAAAGCTGCTCTCAAAGGGGGATCAGCAGGGCAATTTGTGTTCAATCTTATTTCGAGTCTCCTAATTTGAGTTACTATGCTGACCCCCCCCCCCACCCCCTTAGAACAGCTTAGCAAGGGCTTTTTGGCAATTACCTCAGACGTCTGATAATGCAAGATATGACCTTCGGGCGTAAAAGAGGCCATTTGATTACTTATGTAGTATCACCCTGTCAACAGCAGTTTTTCGATGTGGATCATTTTTTACAACAGTTTATGATTCGACAGTCTTCGAAATTTCGAAGCCTATGATTGGCTGTCCAATCAAAGCCGGCTATGCTGCTGGCAGGGTGAATAATGTCAATCAAGACGAGGCTTTAGTTTGTATTTGGTAGTCATATATTCTTATTGAATATTGTTTTTTACTATTAAATGCTATATACTTCTTCATTTAACTTAAGAATAGTAATATCGCTTCTCTTTTTTCTTTTTGCTAAACTTGGATGTTTTCCTGTTCAAGACATTTTCCTGTTCATTTTCCTTGCTTCAATCCTTGAACTATTGGCAATGGTTAAAAGTGGCAAAACTAAAACGGTAAAATTAAGAAGTTTGTGAGTGTTGCTGATCGTCATGTATTTGTTTTAGATGAATATAAAATATCAACTTAAAATTGAATTCTGAATGTATTTTTACGTTTTTTATTAGTTCTTCTCGAGAGAAACGTAAGTCAGAACATTAATTGTGTCTTTAAGGGGGTTCCAAACGGAACTTGCGACTGTAGTAACTGTTATGTTTTGAAAGAGGGTTGAGTGGCGAATGTTTATCTTTCAGCTAGCGAATTAATCGAACTTTCGGCGAATTTGCCAATATTTGACCACATATAAAGAGGTTTGTTCAAGGTAAAAAAAATTAATTAAGAGTTTTTTTTGCCAACTTTTGGACATTTTTTGCTAAAAATTGGTGGCAACCGTGATTGTTACCTTTTGGATATGGCCCCTATGAAATTGTTTTATTTACTTTTGCATTATTTTAGCCTATAAAATATGTACTTGTAAGTGCTTGTGCAATGGGATATTTCCTTTTTTGTGTTTTATTACAATTTTACATGTTATAATAAATAATTTATAAACACGTGTGTATATCAGTGTTATGTTTAGCTTACCCAACAGACTGCAAAATTTGAGCTTTTTGTTTTTCCACTGTTTTATTCTATTGTTCTTCTTTTTCGATTACGCTGAGTTCAAAGGGGAATCGTAAAATTTCTATCGCTCTCATTTTTGCGGAATGATTTTTAAAAATCAGGTGACTTTATGTATTTCGAGAAAAAGAACAACTAAATTTTTGAGAAAGCTGTATAACATAATCTTTCAAACTGAATTCAAAAATCTAGTCCATATTTTTTTAGCACTAATGATTTGGCCTTTTAATATTTTTTTTTCTGGGATTCAGAAAATCCCGGGCGAAATAAAAACTTGAACTCTTGCACAAAAAAGTAGTTGTTAGAAGAAAATAAAACGAACAAAAGATATTACATACATGAGGGTGGTTGTCCCCTCCCCAATATCTCACTCTTCACGCTAAAGTTTTTAAGTATTTAAAAAAATTGTTCTAATTAAACGGCCTTTGTGTTTCAGGAGTCGTTCTTAAAGAACTGTGACAAAAAGACGATCTTTAGCATAAAGAGCGAGGTATTGAAGAGGGGACAAACCCCATCGTGTACGTAATAATTTCTGTTCGTTTAAGTTTTTATGTTGCTACTTAATTTCAGTTGAAACAACTTTTTGATTTAATTTCTGATCGTTTTTTACATAATGCCGGGAAATTCGGCTCTTTCTCCCTGCAGAAAATCCCTTCTTGGTAAGTTCCTCCGACGTAAAATACCCCCTCCCCCCAGGAAAACTCCGCCCAGACAATTCCATTCTCGCTGAAAATTGCCCACGTAAAATTTCTTGCGGATGATTTCAACCGAATTTTTTTTATTAGCACACTTTCATTTGAAAAAGACTTATAATTTTTGGATTGTTTTTCAAATCATGCCGGAAATTTCCCTCCGTTAATTTTTTTTTCCACAAACTCCCCCCTAGTAGAAAGTTGCTCCCGCAAAAAAATTCCCGCTGGATAATTTATTGCGCGGAAAATCCCCTATAGAGAATTTCTCCCATGGAAAATACCCCTCCACTACGGAAAGTTCCTCTAGACAATTCCAATGTGGTGAAAACTTCTCCCGGACAATTCCCCTTAACATGTAAAACTGAGTCGGCAAAGAGAAGGCAAGACATAAAAAAAATCGTATACGAAGTCCACCCTCCGTAAACATACCTCCCCAAGGAACATTCAGGGTTGCCACCCCTAGTGATTAATCACTAGTTCTAGTGATTTTTTGATCTAGTGATGTTGCCTAGTGATTTTTTTTTCGCTAGTGATTAAAGTGATTTTTGTTCTAAAACTAGTGATTTTTCTCAAATCTAATTATTTTTCACCTTATAGCGCGTAGATTCATGATTCAATCAAATGAATCCTACAACAAGTAACTAATAAAAAAAAACGCAAAATAGTTATTCATTACAGTTCCTAGTATATTCCAGACTAACATTTATGCAAATATACCGCCTTTGAAACTTCCGATTTCTCACCATACGTTCATATCAGATTTAGACAGGTAGACCTCACAGCGCTATCAGCAAGATGATACGCGAACTTGTTTAATCTGAAAATTGCAAAACTGTCCAATAATTCCTATTTCACAGCATCTGCTCAGGTCGAATTTTTGTCTTCAAATTTATGATTTTATACTCTATATTCTATCAGTTCTAAATTAGATTTTCATTTGTTAAAACCTCTGACAGTAGAGTGGATGTGAACACACCATCTGTATCTACAGATAGACAAGAAATGGATTTATGGAAATATAAGAAGATAGGTGTACATTAAATATAATTTTTTTAATGAAAAAAGAAATTATTATAAAATGCAAATAGGTCTCAGTGCATTCTGTAATAAGATTTGTAACATAACTAGATAGTTTAAATCGATTGTATTTTGATGATTGAACGCAGTTGGGAGTAAAAGGGGGGGGGGGTATCCAATCCGAGAGTTGTTTAGTGTTTTTATTTTTTGCTTATAATATCTAATTGAAACTCCAGTAGTTCTTCAAATTATCTTATTTGTAACTTTAAGACCTAATAAGCGCAGATACCGTCCTATCCTTTAAGTTTTTGGATTCATGTGCTAGCACATCAAATAGTTGGAGGCAACGAACTATAAGAATAGAGTGACATGGCTCAATAGTAACCAAAACTCTAAAAAACGAATTTTGATATCCATCTATTTATCATCGGATTATTATGCTGATTCCAATTATATAAGATACATTAAACTTAGTACCACCCATAAAAAGCTACAACCCTGCAAAAATTTGTCTTCCATTCTTAAAAGGATGGAAATACCCTTGAAAGTAATATAAAGTATAATAAAAATACAACCTGAAAAACAGCGTAACAAAGAACCCTGTTATATAAGTTTCAAGTTTTTGTCTGCAAAAATTTTCTATTTTTTTTTGTTTTTTCCAGAAGAAAAATCACGGATGTGTGTCATTTTTTTCCCATGGATGATTGTGTAGAACCAACAGTCCCAGAACATCGGGAGAGGGCTGATTTAACGGAAACCAAAATTTCTAGTGCCCGTTTTATTTGACCAAAAAGATCAGAGGGCTACTAGCTCCCCTCTCACGTCAATCTTTTCCCTAAATTTTGCTCGACCAAAAGTTTAAGATAGCCATTTGGCTTAGTATAGTTGAGGAGTTCCAAAACTATACATTAGGTTTAGCATGACCCCCCACAACCCCTGGGGATAGGTCTGGATATAACAGTATGCTAAGGATAATTTTTCAGACTGAATTGTCGGCCAGATATTTTACAAGGGGGGGGGGGGATTTTCAGCAAGGATTGAACTGTCCTCGAAGAATTTTTAAAGGGTGGGGGGGTATTTTCATGGGAGGGACTTTCCATGGAGGAGTTTACCATGAGGGGAGGGAATTTTTTATACATGATGAGCCAGTTTTACAGGCACTATTTGAAAAACGATCCGAAATTAAACATAAAAAACAAATATCAACTGAAAGAAATGAGCAAAATTAAAGTTCAAAACGAACAGAAATTATTCCATATATGAAGGGACCCCCCCTCTCTTCAATACCTTGCTCTTTAAGCAGGTGTTGAATTAAGCAGACCTTGCACACAAGGGCTGCTTAATTAGCATAGGAATTTTTTTTTTAAGTGCTAAAAACTTTAGCGTCAACAGCAAGGTATTGAGGAAGCGGGGGAACTCCTTCATATATGGTATAATTTCTGTTCGTTTCGAGTTTTAATGTTGCCCCTTACTTTCAGTTGAAAAGACTTGTTTTATTTTAATAAATGTAGAATTGCCTCTATTAATAATACCATGCTGACTACTCTCGTTATTTTCGCTTTTCTATACATTTTTTTAACCAGCCCTAAAAAAGGAGTTGTCATAAATATACTAAAGATTATTACTGAAATTAATCATATTTCACGCAACACCAGCGCTACTTGGGGGACATTAATCACTGTATAGGTATGCTGCTGGCTGCACGAACTATCTACTACAAGTAGGATAAAGTAGATTCGAACAATATATGTATATGTTCCTCCTATTTAGAATTTTTTTGTGCACATATAAGCGGTATCAACCTATACTCTTTTTCTATTGTTATCAGTTTTAACAAGCAGTACAAGGAGACCAAGTTTTGCTTGATCAAGGAATTTTAGACATAAATATGATATTCAGTGTACCCCGGAACCTTCAGAAATGTAACCCCCCCCCCAACCCGGATTCACTCAATAAAGCCACTCTGTGCAATTTTTTTAGATTAAGTTTTCTAGCCAAGATAAAAGGAGGAGATAATTTTCAAATTTTGATCGGCATCCCTGGCAAGTTTTAATCAATGCAAGGTTTCTGCTGGAATGGTGCCAAGAATTTTCAGATTTTCTGGATACTATCAATAAATGTCAGATGTTTAAGTAAATAATTATCATGGGCGTAGGGAGGGGGACAGGGGGGGGGGCAGTTGCCCCCCCCCCCTATACCTTCAAATTTACATTAGATATTGCTGAAAAAGCAGATGGTTTGGAAAAAGCAATTGATAAAACTCCATCACATTATCGACCGCCCCCCCCCTCCCTAGACAATATGCTGCCTACGCCCATGATAATTATAACTTTATTTTTCGAAAACTGAAAATGGGATGTAGTTAATTGTGGGAAAGTAATTAATTGGGGAATAATTAAAAAAATTCCAGGGGAGAATTTTACCACGGAGGAGACTATCCACAGGGGTAGAGGGGGGAGGTAAAGTTCCGGGGAAAATTAGTTCGCGGAGTTTTTCCTTTGGGCAATAAAAGTGTTGTGTTTTTTATAGTCTAAAGTAAGAATTTTGTTTTTAGGTTCATATTTTTTTCTTGTGAAGTTTTATGTTGTTTTTAGACTTATTTCTCACGAATCGTAAGTTAATAATCCAAATAATGCTAGTTGATAGAAAAACAGGAAACTTTTGTATGATTTATAAGCTAAAGCTATATGCAGGCATTAGATGGGCTGATATAGAACTGAGGGTGCAGTGATTACTATGTTTAGAAATAACATTGACTAGGGGGGTGGGGGGGATGCTGCTACTTTTTATTGCCACTTGGTATTCGTGTTTCAAGATAAATCAGAAAGTTCGTGGTGACGAACTAGGAATAAGGAGTGACTCGGCCTAATAGTAACCAAAACTCCTGAAAAAACAAACTGAGTAGCAACTAATAAACCAAAAAAATTATATTTTTTGTTCATTCTTAATATAAAAAAACCCATCAAATTTAAAATAAGTCATCAAAATCTACGAACCGAAGAGTTTGCATGATTTTTGAAAAGGGGGTAAATACCTAAATAAAACTAGAGGGATCTTGATAAAGTTCATACTTTCAGATTCAGCACATCAGAGAATGTAGAGTTTTCAATCTTTTGTCTATGAAAATGTTAAATTTTATTTATTTTGTTCGAAGAAAGACGACGACTGCGCATTGATTTGTTCTTAGTTTTTTTCGCTTTCCCCAGGAGCGGTTGCATCAAACCAATGGACCTAGATGACTGCCAGAGGGCTGATTTTAAAATTAGGAGTTCCAGTGTCCTTTTTAAGTAATCAAAAGATGAGAGGGCAACTAGCCCCATTCCCACACCCCGGCTTCCCCAAAGACATTTGATAAAAATTTTGTGAAAGACTTTTTATTCAGTAGGCCTATAGTTGAAAAGTCCAATAGCTCTACGGGTGATAACATGACCCTCTAAAAACCCTGGGAAAATAGATATTCCTAGACATAATTTCTCACAAAACGGAGAGAGAGATTTCCCGGCTTCATTTAAAAAACGATCAGAAAGTAAAAAAAAAATTAACGAGCGACATTAAAACTTAAAATAAACATACATTATTTCATAAATGGGGGATGCCTCTCATCAATCCCTCGGTCTTTACACTAAACTTCAACTTTACTGTCCCAATCCTTTAAGAATCACTGCTGAAACATAAGGCCCGTTGATTTAGAATAATTCTTTTTTTTAAAGCATTAAAAAACTTTAGCGTAAGGATGGAGGGATTTAGGAGGGTATATAACCGAACTCCCCTAACAACCGGAATGTTTCCTGTTCGTTAAGTTTCAGTGCTGTTCTTTCCTTACAGCTGAAGAAACTCTTTTTTATATTTTGTGATTCTAGAAGCCATTTGCTTTCAATTCTAGAAACCAATTCTAGTAGTTCAGTGAGTAGTCGTCTGCTTTGTGAAACTAGTGGTTCCTGTCCCATTTCGTTTGATTTTCTTATAATGATAGTTCTGCTTTATTGAGTTAACTGTGTTTTGAGTATACATTGCCCTACCCCTTTATGCTATGCGTGAAAAATTAAACTTAAAAAATTTTTTGTAGGAAAAGAAACATCAAGGCCACATGGAAGCTTCAAATGCCAAAAAGAACAAGAACCTTTTCGATTTCTTTAAGAAGTCTGCTAAAAAGAATGAAAATAGCCTAAACACTCCGTCATTCAATATTAGTGCTCCGGTTCATGAAGAGACATTACCTGTTATCTGTGTCACCTCTGCTTTAGGAGTTTCAAGCTCAATGATATTGAGTCCATCCCCAGACACAAAAAGGGTTCCGGATATAAAGATAATGATAATCCAAGTGATTCGTCCAGTTATTCAAGTGGCTCGGACGATTTTGAGTCTGACTCGTCTGAAATGTCAGAACTATCTGACGTGATAGAATTAGGAACTAAAAAGGTCAAAAAGAATGATAAGAGAAACTGTGGTCAAAAGAGAAAAAAAATGACCAAAAATCTATTAGTAATAGAGGCAACTCAAAGAAGTTTTACTCTCAAAGTTTTTCCAAAAAATGGATGAAGAACCCCCTATTTAGGGACTGGCTAGTCCCAGACCAAATAGATCCGAGCAAAGCATACTGCAAGTACTGCTGCAAGATGGTAAAGGGTAGCAAAACCGCTATGCTTCGTCATACTAATAGAGGTCCAGAATCAGAACATGCGAAAGCCATTAATGCTAAGAAAAACCAGGTTTCAGTGTCCGACCTCGCAAGCTTTTCTGAAAGAGTGCACGAGCATAAAAGATATCGTGACTAGAGTGTAAAGCTGTCATTGGCCTAGTCTGCGTGGGTTGCCAAAGAGAATCTTCATATTTCAGTAATGGACACACTTCCACAAATTCTCAAGTTTCATGTCAAAGACTCTCAAGTAATTAATAATTTGAACTGTGGAAGAACGAAGACCATTGTTTTGATTAAACAAGTGGGAAGAACTGGCGCTAACAATCTCTCAGAAACACTTAAAAATACAAATTTTTCCATAAATGTCGACGAGTCAACTGACCGAACAACAACCAAATTTTTAGTCATAATGGTGCGATTTTTCTCAGTGAGTGATGAAGATGCAGTCGAGTGTTTTTTTTCCATGCCGGTTGTCCCTGATGCCTCTGCTCAAGGACTAAAAAAGTTCATAGTGAATGAATTTGATTCAAAAGGGATTCCGCTGAAAAACAGGATCGGCTTCGCGCCAGACATTGCCAGCGTTCTGGTTGGATCAAAGAATCGTCTAGCTACACTTTTGAAACGTGACCTTTCTTGGCTTTCAATTTTTGGGTGTATTTGTCACTCTTTTGCGCTGTGTTCAGTGGCTGCACTGGAAATTTTAAAAAGTTCAAGTACATGTCCTTTTGGAATAGGTCGAAGGAGGACTGAAAGAAATAATGTGTCGCTTTGTAAAAACGGAAAAGTTGAGATGCTTGGGACCTTGACAATTTAACTCCCAAACAATCTAAAAACTTATGAGAATATGTATTTTGGTGCAAAACTTAAATTGTTTTGAAGAACTGTGACGCCAAATTAGTTGATGGAGTTCACAACAAATGTGTTGGGTTTTACCAAATGCTTTGTGAGCAGATCCGATTCCAAATCAGCGATCAAGACGATCTTTTACTTCAGCTAAAGTGTTTGGGCCCTACTGTTGCAGTTTCTGGGTCTGTCTCATCAATTACTGGATTGTATGTTTAAACTTTGTGAGAAACTGCCTTTATTGTTTCTTATTTTAGTTTGTAGCCTATGATATTTTTAAATGAATGAATAAATAATTGAAAACTATGTTGTTTGAAAGTGACGTAGATCCAGGTGAGGAGCCCAGGATCTCTTATAGCAAAAGAATGAATAGATTTCTATATAGCAAAAGAAGAAAAGATTATATAGTAAAAGAATGAACAATCGTTACCAATAAACGAAAACGTATTGGTAGAAAAAGATTTTCTTTGGATCTTTTTTTTTAAAGAAGTAATATCAAAATTTTCGAAATTTGGGAAGGGTGGGACAAACTTTTTACATGAAAATATAAAAAGGTCATTTCAAAATTGCCATTGGTGTCCCAGAAATCACACTAGGTCAACTAGAGTAAAAATAAAATAGTTTTTATGTTTTTGGAGAAAGAATTAGGGTTTTGAATCGACAAGAAAAATAAAATAAAATAAAAAGTAAATATTTCGATTACATCACCAGTAGAGATGCTCGTCTGGATTTGCGTACGCCCCCGTACCAAACAGGTTTCTGGTAGGTATAATCTGGTTTGGTAGGTACAATCTGGTTAGCTGGGTATAATCTGGTTTGGTTCAAGTTTTTCTGACACAATTTACTGGATTTTTATTTCATGATATACATATCATGATTATATCATGATATACATGATATAAGTTTTTTTTAGGTTAAATTCGTGTCAGAAAAACCGGTGTGTCTTTTTTAGTTGCCAATATATTTAGAATGGTTTTAAGTTGAAAATTGTGACGTAAAAATAACTCAGTTATTTGCTTGCGTGTATAGGAATTCCCATGTTATTTGCTTGCCTGTATTTTGTGTTAAATAAGAAGTTTTTGTATCTTTTAAAAGAGCTTTAAGGGGTTTGAAAGACTCAGTTGCCTAATTCCGTGTGGTTTTTCTTTACTTAGTGCCCATTAAAAACGAAGTTTTTGTTTTAAATAAGTATTATTAGTAACTTTTAAAAGAGCTTTTAGGGGATTGAGAGACTTAGGTGCCTGAGTCTCGTGTGGTTGGTCTTTACTTAGTTAACATTAAAATAGAAGTTTTTTTTTTAAATAAGTAGTTTTTGTATGTTGTAAAAGATACTCATTTGGGGTCAGCGATTCTTCTTACTATTTACGTGTAGTTTTTCTTTACTTATTGCAAATAAAAAAATCAGATTATTTTTTAATTAAGTCTGTCTTTTATCTTTTAAAAAAGCTTTAAAGGGTTTGAGAGGCTCAGTTGCCGGATTCCTTGTGGTTTTTCTTTACTTAGTGCTCATTAAAAACGAAGTTTATTTTTTAAATAGGTATTTTTTTTATCTTTTAAAATAGCTTTACGGGGTTTTAGAGACTAGGTTGACTGATTCCGCGTTGTTTTTCTTCAAGTGGTGGCCAAACAAAACGAACTTTTTTTTGTTATTTATTATTTCATGTATATGTTAAAAGAGAATTAATGTTTTTGAGATAATCAGTTGCCTGATTCCGTGTGGTTTTTCTTTACTTAGTTCACATTAAAAACTATTTTTTTTTTTTAAATAAGTAGTTCTTTTATCTTTTAAAATAGCTTTAAGGGGTTTGAGAGACTCTGTTGCCTGATTCCGTGTGGTTTTTCTTTACTTGATACCCATTAAAAACGAAATTTTTGTGTTAAATAAGTAGTTCTTGTATCTTTTAAAAGAGCTTTAAGGGGTTTGAGAGACTCTGTCATCTGATTCCGTGTGGTTTTTCTTTACTTAGTGCTCATTAAAAACTAAATTTTTTTTGTAAAAAAGTAGTTCTTGTATCTTTTAAAATAACTTTACGGGGTTTGAGAGACTCTGTTGCCTGATTCCGTGTGGTTTTTCTTTACTTGATACCCATTAAAAACAACATTTAGGATTTCTGTTAAATAAATAATTCTTATACATTTTAAAATAGCTTTACGGGATTTGAGAGACTCTGTAACGCAGTAGTTTTTCAGTAAAGACACTCGATATCCTAAAAGTGTTTAATTCAAACTTTTTTAAAACTTCGAAATTTTTCAACTTTATTTATTTTTTTCTTTTTGTACATAACTTAAAATGTCAAAATATGCTTACAGTTCTGACAATTGCGCTCTGTGATTGGTAAGAGACACGATGTGACTTTCCCACTGGTATTCTATGACCGGTTATTGACACAACCTAATCTATTGCATGTATTAAATCAGTATTTTTTACGCAGTGGAACGATAAACACTTAAGTCATATCTTTAAAAAAAAGTGAAGATGAAGCATTTTACTAAAGTGTGTTTACATAACAAGGTTATTGTAGAATTGAATGCCGACAATGAAAAGTATTCAAACTTTGAAAAAAGTACAGCTGGTAGCACTATTGGAAATTTACGCATGCATTGTCATGACAATGAGGAATTAAATTTCTTTGAAATACCGAAAAAATTCAACTCTTATGTTGGTGGTTATGCGAGATTGAGGTCTCAAGAGATGATTGCACTCAAAGAGAATGCCAACATAAAAATAATCATTGATGATAGAGGACAACTCCTTGCTACTGTTGCAGGTAACACATTACCTACTGATACATCCAATCGTCACCTTTCGGGTATTAGCATTCAACAGAAGATCAATAAAAGAAAGGCCTACTCGTCTACTAATATCGTAAACCATATCTTGTCTACGTGCCGAAACTGTTACCTGTGTATAAATAATGTGATAATAGACAGTGAAATTGCCAGGAAAATAAAAAGGGCATTGTCAGAAAATATCACAATGGAATATAAAGATGAATCGATGAAAAACAAAGCACCAGCAAACGTTACTGCCATTGATCAAACAGTCATTGAACCAAATAATACCAAAGACGAAAAGCATATTGAACCTGCTGATGAGACACCAGTAAAAACTGTGTATGACTCAAAATGGAATAATGATTATTCTACTGATTACGAACTAAGAGAAGACAATAGCTATAATATAAATAGAGAACATGGTTAACTATTTTATGTAACAGATTCAAAATGTACAAAGTTAATCATTTATATTAATAATGTATAATAATATATTTTTTGTATTAATATTCTACATAGCATTATTTCATTAAAAATATATTACGCATTACATTGTTGTGTTTATTATTTTTAGAATAAGCTAGCATATTAAACGTTTAGAATGTCTAATAAAACGTCGGAGATGTAAGAAAAGGAATTTGCATACATCTATTGTCAGACACATGGAATAACATTGACAAAATCTTTGTATAAGAATGAATAAATTATTTATCAATATACGTAATTTGATATGTCATTGTTAAAAAATTTTAAGTAAGTTAGTAATGAACAAACTATTTCTTGAATTCACTTCTTTGATACATACTAAATAATTTTCATAAAGAAAATTATGAAAAAAAAAATTGTTAGTAAGTAACAAACTCTTTCTTGAAGTCACTTCTTGGGTACACAATGCATTAATTTAAATTAAGAAATTATCAAAAATTGTAAGTAAGTAGCAAATTCTTTCTTGAATTCACCTCCTGGATAAATAAAAAAGACATTTCATTCAAGAAATTATGACAAAATTCATTGTAAGTAACAAACTCTTTCTCAAAGTCACCTCTTGGGTACACAATGCAGAAATTTCATTTAAGAAATTTGAAAAAATTTTAAGCAAGTAACAAACTCTTTCCTGAAGTCACCTCTTGGATACACAATGCAGAAACTTCATTTAAGAAACTATAAA